>NC_090699.1:2625731-2765731 GCF_040954835.1 Lepisosteus oculatus
GGTGAGTGGGTGTGTGTTGGGGGGTGTGGTGAGTGTTGGGGGTGTGTGTGCTGAGAAGTGGTGTGTGTTGGTGTGTGTGTTTGTTGGTATGTGGAGTGTGTGTGTTGGGGGTGTGTGGTGAGTGGGTGTGTGTTGGGGGGTGTGGTGAGTGTTGGGGGTGTGTGTGTTGAGAAGTGGTGTGTGTTGGTGTGTATGTTTGTTGGTATGTGGAGTGTGTGTGTTGGGGGTGTGGTGAGTGTGTGATGTGTGTTGGTGTGCTGTGTGTGTGTGTTGGTGTGTGTGTGTTTGTTGGTATGTGGAGTGTGTGTGTTGGGGGGTGTGGTGAGTGTTGAGGGTGTGTGTGTTGAGAAGTGGTGTGTGTTGGTGTGTGTGTTTGTTGGTATGTGGAGTGTGTGTGTTGGGGGGGTGTGGTGAGTGGGTGTGTGTTGGGGGGTGTGGTGAGTGTTGGGGGTGTGTGTGTTTGTTGGTATGTGGAGTGTGTGTGTTGGGGGTGTGTGGTGAGTGGGTGTGTGTTGGGGTGTGTGTGTTTGTTGGTATGTGAGTGTGTGTGTTGGGGGTGTGTGGTGAGTGGGTGTGTGTTGGGGTGTGTGTGTTTGTTGGTATGTGGAGTGTGTGTGTTGGGGGGGTGTGGTGAGTGTTGGGGGTGTGTGTGTTGAGAAGTGGTGTGTGTTGGTGTGTGTATGTTTGTTGGTATGTGGAGTGTGTGTGTTGGGGGGGTGTGGTGAGTGTTGGGGGTGTGTGTGTTGAGAAGTGGTGTGTGTTGGTGTGTGTATGTTTGTTGGTATGTGGAGTGTGTGTGTTGGGGGTGTGGTGAGTGTGTGATATGTGTTGGTGTGCTGTGTGTGTGTGTTGGGGTGTGTGTGTTTGTTGGTATGTGGAGTGTGTGTGTTGGGGGGGTGTGGTGAGTGTGTGATGTGTGTTGGTGTGCTGTGTGTGTGTGTTGGGGTGTGTGTGTTTGTTGTATGTGGAGTGTGTGTGTTGGGGGGGTGTGGTGAGTGTTGGGGGTGTGTGTGCTGAGAAGTGGTGTGTGTTGGTGTGTGTGTGTTTGTTGGTATGTGGAGTGTGTGTGTTGGGGGGGTGTGTGGTGAGTGGGTGTGTGTTGGGGGGGTGTGGTGAGTGTTGGGGGTGTGTGTGTTGAGAAGTGGTGTGTGTTGGTGTGTGTATGTTTGTTGGTATGTGGAGTGTGTGTGTTGGGGGGTGTGGTGAGTGTGTGATGTGTGTTGGTGTGCTGTGTGTGTGTGTGTTTGTTGGTATGTGGAGTGTGTGTGTTGGGGGTGTGTGGTGAGTGGGTGTGTGTTGTAGGGGTGTGGTGAGTGTTGGGGGTGTGTGTTGAGATGTGGTGTGTGTTGGTGTGTGTGTTTGTTGGTATGTGGAGTGTGTGTGTTGGGGGGTGTGGTGAGTGTGTGATGTGTGTTGGTGTGCTGTGTGTGTGTGTTGGGGTGTGTGTGTTTGTTGGTATGTGGAGTGTGTGTGTTGGGGG
This sequence comes from Lepisosteus oculatus, assembly GCF_040954835.1. Lineage (NCBI taxonomy): Eukaryota > Metazoa > Chordata > Actinopteri > Semionotiformes > Lepisosteidae > Lepisosteus > Lepisosteus oculatus. The sequence continues at coordinate 2,627,212 of NC_090699.1, forward strand.
TGTGTGTGCTGTGTGTGTGTTGGGGTGTGTGTGTTTGTTGGTATGTGGAGTGTGTGTGTTGGGGGGGTGTGGTGAGTGTTGGGGGTGTGTGTGCTGAGAAGTGGTGTGTGTTGGATGTGTGTGTTGAGAAGTGGTGTGTGTTGGTGTGTGTGTTTGTTGGTATGTGGAGTGTGTGTGTTGGGGGGTGTGGTGAGTGTGTGATGTGTGTTGGTGTGCTGTGTGTGTGTGTTGGGGTGTGTGTGTTTGTGGTATGTGGAGTGTGTGTGTTGGGTGTGTGTGTGCTGTGTGTGTGTGTTGGGGTGTGTGTGTTTGTTGGTATGTGGAGTGTGTGTGTTGGGGGGTGTGGTGAGTGTTGGGGTGTGTGTGCTGAGAAGTGGTGTGTGTTGTGTGTGTGTGTTTGTTGGTATGTGGAGTGTGTGTGTTGGGGGGTGTGGTGAGTGTTGGGGGTGTGTGTGTTGAGAAGTGGTGTGTGTTGGTGTGTGTGTTTGTTGGTATGTGGAGTGTGTGTGTTGGGGGGTGTGGTGAGTGTGTGATGTGTGTTGGTGTGCTGTGTGTGTGTGTTGGGGTGTGTGTGTTTGTTGGTATGTGGAGTGTGTGTGTTGGGGGGGTGTGGTGAGTGTTGGGAGTGTGTGTGTTGAGATGTGGTGTGTGTTGGGGTGTGTGTGTTTGTTGGTATGTGGAGTGTGTGTGTTGGGGGGGTGTGGTGAGTGGGTGTGTGTTGTAGGGGTGTGGTGTGTGTTGGGGGTGTGTGTGTTGAGAAGGTGGTGTGTGTTGGTGTGTGTATGTTTGTTGGTATGTGGAGTGTGTGTGTTGGGGGTGTGGTGAGTGTGTGATGTGTGTTGGTGTGCTGTGTGTGTGTGTTGGGGTGTGTGTGTTTGTTGGTATGTGGAGTGTGTGTGTTGGGTGTGTGTGTGCTGTGTGTGTGTGTTGGGGTGTGTGTGTTTGTTGGTATGTGGAGTGTGTGTGTTGGGGGGGTGTGGTGAGTGTTGGGGGTGTGTGTGCTGAGAAGTGGTGTGTGTTGGTGTGTGTGTGTTTGTTGGTATGTGGAGTGTGTGTGTTGGGGGGTGTGGTGAGTGTTGGGGGTGTGTGTGCTGAGAAGTGGTGTGTGTTGGTGTGTGTGTGTTTGTTGGTATGTGGAGTGTGTGTGTTGGGGGGTGTGGTGAGTGTTGGGGGTGTGTGTGTTGAGAAGTGGTGTGTGTTGGTGTGTGTGTTTGTTGGTATGTGGAGTGTGTGTGTTGGGGGGTGTGGTGAGTGTGTGATGTGTGTTGGTGTGCTGTGTGTGTGTGTTGGGGTGTGTGTGTTTGTTGGTATGTGGAGTGTGTGTGTTGGGGGGGTGTGGTGAGTGTTGGGAGTGTGTGTGTTGAGATGTGGTGTGTGTTGGGGGTGTGTGTTTGTTGGTATGTGGAGTGTGTGTGTTGGGGGGGTGTGGTGAGTGGGTGTGTGTTGTAGGGGTGTGGTGTGTGTTGGGGGTGTGTGTGTTGAGAAGTGGTGTGTGTTGGTGTGTGTATGTTTGTTGGTATGTGGAGTGTGTGTGTTGGGGGTGTGGTGAGTGTGTGATGTGTGTTGGTGTGCTGTGTGTGTGTGTTGGGGTGTGTGTGTTTGTTGGTTTGTGGAGTGTGTGTGTTGGGGGGTGTGGTGAGTGTGTGAATGTGTGTTGGTGTGCTGTGTGTGTGTGTTGGGGTGTGTGTGTTTGTTGGTATGTGGAGTGTGTGTGTTGGGGGGGTGTGGTGAGTGTTGGGGGTGTGTGTGCTGAGAAGTGGTGTGTGTTGGTGTGTGTGTGTTTGTTGGTATGTGGAGTGTGTGTGTTGGGGGGGTGTGGTGAGTGGGTGTGTGTTGGGGGGTGTGGTGAGTGTTGGGGGTGTGTGTGTTGAGATGTGGTGTGTGTTGGTGTGTGTGTGTTTGTTGGTATGTGGAGTGTGTGTGTTGGGGGGGTGTGGTGAGTGGGTGTGTGTTGGGGGGGTGTGGTGAGTGTTGGGGGTGTGTGTGTTGAGAAGTGGTGTGTGTTGGTGTGTGTATGTTTGTTGGTATGTGGAGTGTGTGTGTTGGGGGGTGTGGGAGTGTGTGATGTGTGTTGGTGTGCTGTGTGTGTGTTGGGGTGTGTGTGTTTGTTGGTATGTGGAGTGTGTGTGTTGGGGGTGTGTGGTGAGTGGGTGTGTGTTGTAGGGGTGTGGTGAGTGTTGGGGGTGTGTGTTGAGATGTGGTGTGTGTTGGGGTGTGTGTGTTTGTTGGTATGTGGAGTGTGTGTGTTGGGGGGTGTGGTGAGTGTTGGGGGTGTGTGTGTTGAGAAGTGGTGTGTGTTGGTGTGTGTGTTTGTTGGTATGTGGAGTGTGTGTGTTGGGGGGTGTGGTGAGTGTGTGATGTGTGTTGGTGTGCTGTGTGTGTGTGTTGGGGTGTGTGTGTTTGTTGGTATGTGGAGTGTGTGTGTTGGGGGTGTGTGTGCTGTGTGTGTGTGTTGGGGTGTGTGTGTTTGTTGGTATGTGGAGTGTGTGTGTTGGGGGGTGTGGTGAGTGTTGGGGGTGTGTGTGTTGAGAAGTGGTGTGTGTTGGTGTGTGTGTTTGTTGGTATGTGGAGTGTGTGTGTTGGGGGGTGTGGTGAGTGTGTGATGTGTGTTGGTGTGCTGTGTGTGTGTGTTGGGGTGTGTATGTTTGTTGGTATGTGGAGTGTGTGTGTTGGGGGTGTGGTGAGTGTGTGATGTGTGTTGGTGTGCTGTGTGTGTGTGTTGGGGTGTGTGTGTTTGTTGGTATGTGGAGTGTGTGTGTTGGGGGGGTGTGGTGAGTGTTGGGAGTGTGTGTGTTGAGATGTGGTGTGTGTTGGGGTGTGTGTGTTTGTTGGTATGTGGAGTGTGTGTTGTAGGGGTGTGGTGAGTGTTGGGTGTGTGTGTTGAGAAGTGGTGTGTGTTGGTGTGTGTGTGTTTGTTGGTATGTGGAGTGTGTGTGTTGGGGGGGTGTGGTGAGTGGGTGTGTGTTGTAGGGGTGTGGTGAGTGTTGGGGGTGTGTGTGTTTGTTGGTATGTGGAGTGTGTGTGTTGGGGGGGTGTGGTGAGTGTTGAGGGTGTGTGTGTTGAGAAGTGGTGTGTGTTGGTGTGTGTGTTTGTTGGTATGTGGAGTGTGTGTGTTGGGGGGGTGTGGTGAGTGGGTGTGTGTTGGGGGGTGTGGTGAGTGTTGGGGGCGTGTGTTGAGAAGTGGTGTGTGTTGGTGTGTGTGTTTGTTGGTATGTGGAGTGTGTGTGTTGGGGGGGTGTGGTGAGTGTGTGTTGGTGTGTGTGTGTTTGTTGGTATGTGGAGTGTGTGTGTTGGGGGGGTGTGGTGAGTGGGTGTGTGTTGGGGGGTGTGGTGAGTGTTGGGGGCGTGTGTTGAGAAGTGGTGTGTGTTGGTGTGTGTGTTTGTTGGTATGTGGAGTGTGTGTGTTGGGGGGGTGTGGTGAGTGTGTGTTGGTGTGTGTGTGTTTGTTGGTATGTGGAGTGTGTGTGTTGTAGGGGTGTGGTGAGTGTTGGGGGTGTGTGTTGAGATGTGGTGTGTGTTGGGGTGTGTGTGTTTGTTGGTATGTGGAGTGTGTGTGTTGGGGGGGTGTGGTGAGTGTTGAGGGTGTGTGTGTTGAGAAGTGGTGTGTGTTGGTGTGTGTGTTTGTTGGTATGTGGAGTGTGTGTGTTGGGGGTGTGTGGTGAGTGGGTGTGTGTTGGGGGGTGTGGTGAGTGTTGGGGGCGTGTGTTGAGAAGTGGTGTGTGTTGGTGTGTGTATGTTTGTTGGTATGTGGAGTGTGTGTGTTGGGGGGGTGTGGTGAGTGTGTGTTGGTGTGTGTGTGTTTGTTGGTATGTGGAGTGTGTGTGTTGGGGGGGTGTGGTGAGTGGGTGTGTGTTGGGGGGTGTGGTGAGTGTTGGGGGCGTGTGTTGAGAAGTGGTGTGTGTTGGTGTGTGTGTTTGTTGGTATGTGGAGTGTGTGTGTTGGGGGGGTGTGGTGAGTGTGTGTTGGTGTGTGTGTGTTTGTTGGTATGTGGAGTGTGTGTGTTGGGGGGGTGTGGTGAGTGGGTGTGTGTTGGGGGGTGTGGTGAGTGTTGGGGGTGTGTGTTGAGAAGTGGTGTGTGTTGGTGTGTGTGTTTGTTGGTATGTGGAGTGTGTGTGTTGGGGGTGTGTGGTGAGTGGGTGTGTGTTGGGGTGTGTGTGTTTGTTGGTATGTGGAGTGTGTGTGTTGGGGGGTGTGGTGAGTGTTGGGGGTGTGTGTGCTGAGAAGTGGTGTGTGTTGGTGTGTGTATGTTTGTTGGTATGTGGAGTGTGTGTGTTGGGGGGTGTGGTGAGTGGGTGTGTGTTGTAGGGGTGTGGTGAGTGTTGGGGGTGTGTTCTGAGAAGTGGTGTGTGTTGGTGTGTGTATGTTTGTTGGTATGTGGAGTGTGTGTGTTGGGGGGGGTGTGGTGAGTGTTGGGTGTGTGTGTTGAGATGTGGTGTGTGTTGGTGTGTGTATGTTTGTTGGTATGTGGAGTGTGTGTGTTGGGGGGGTGTGGTGAGTGTTGGGTGTGTGTGTTGAGATGTGGTGTGTGTTGGGGTGCTGACCACTCAGTGGTGGCTTGTACCTGCACAACATGGTGGACAGGTCTCCTGAGGTCATTGCGTCCAGCCGAGAAGTTCACATAGCTGGTTGATTCATCGAGCCTGCAGAGGAACGACAGGTCAGTGTCTGTGTGTCCGACTGTCCGTGTGTCTCTGACTCAATTCAATTCAATTCAATTCAAGGTGCTTTATTAGCATGACCGATGGGTACAATCAGTGTTGCCAAAGCAAATAAAAATAATAAAATTAACATAGAACAAAACAAAAAATAGAAGTAAAATAAAATCTACAGACATGTTACAGACATTTACAACAAAGACATATTATATAATATCGACATCTACTGTAGGCGGCTGGAGCATTATTGGGAGACGGACTCACTGTTCCTCAGGCTGTGACAGGAGATCACATACTGGGCTGCCAGATCAACTGAGTTCCCTCCTCCCTCTCCCAGTAGGATTGGGACCTGTTGTGGTTTTGGCAGGTGTGGGAACTCTGGGATTAGATTTCTGAATTTGGGGAAGAATGTTTCTCTAATCCCAGAGTATCTGTCACAGTGCAGTAGGAAGTGCACCTCTGTCTCTATTTCTCCCCGCTGGCAGTGGGAGCACAGCCTGTCCTCTCTGGACAGCCAGGTCTGCCTGTGTCCAGTGTGTGTGTCCAGGCTGTGGTCACTGAGCCTGTCCTCTCTGGGCAGCCAGGTCTGCCTGTGTCGCCCAGTTTCTATGGCCAGGTTGTGGTCACTGAGCCTGTACTTTGTCAGGGTCTGTTTCTGTTTGTTATTTTTTATTTTGGTCAAATATTCAGCTAGTGTGTATTGTCTGTTTAAGGTTCTGTAGCATTCCAGTTTATGTTGTGTTTGTGTGTGTGTGTCCCAGTGTGTGAGATATTGCTGTTTGATCTGTGCTGTGATGTGGTTGAGTCTGGGTTGTGGTGCTCTAGCAGTGCTGTCCTGAGGCTGGTTAGTGTTGGTGTGGCTCAGGTCGGTGAGCCTCAGGACCAGCTGGCTCAGGGGGCTCTGTTTTGGGCTCAGCTCTTGGCTCAGCAGGGCTTTGTGGTGGTAGGAATTTTGGTCACTGTTTTTTAGGTGTAGCCAATACTTTAATATTCTTTTCTGTATGTTTATCAATAGTGGGTACTGGCCTAATTCGGCCCTGCACCCGTTGTTAGGAGTTTTTCTCTGCACACGGAGGATGATTCTACAGATCTCCATGTGCAGAGTTTCTGTGGGGTGTTTGTCCCATTGGGTGTAATCCTGGTCTGTGAGGGGACCCCAAACTTCACTGCCGTATAGGGCAATGGGTTGGATTACACTTTCAAATATTTGGAGCCAGATTCTTGTTGGTGGGTTGATGTTGAAGAGCCTCCTTCTTATTGCGTAGAAGGCCCTGAGTGCCTTCTCCCTCAGTGCCTTCACTGCCAGGTCAAAACTCCCGGAAGAGCTGATGGTGAGACTGAGATATGTGTAGCTGGATGTGTGCTCCAATGTGTTGTTGTTCAGTGTGAATTTGTACCTGTTTCCCTGAGGTCTGGCTTTCTTCTGGAAAACCATAACTCTGGTCTTGTCCAGATTGACTGTCAGTGCCCAGGTCTGACAGTACTGCTCCAGCAGTGCCAGGTTCTGCTGCAGCCCCTGTTCTGTGGGCGACAGCAGGACCAGGTCATCTGCGTAGAGCAGGAACTTGATTTCTGTGTCGTGTAGTGTGAGACCAGGAGCTGCAGACTGCTCCAACATTCCTGCTAATTCATTGATATAGATATTGAACAGTGTTGGGCTCAGGCTGCAGCCCTGTCTCACCCCGCGGCCTTGGGTGAAGAATTTAGTCCTTTTGTTTCCAATTTTCACTGCACTGACTCTCTGACTCTCTGACTCTCTGAGTGTCTCTGACTCTCTGTGTGTCTCTGACTCTCTGACTCTCTGTCTGTCTCTGACTCTCTGTGTGTCTCTCAGTGTCTGCCTCTGACTCTCTGACTCTCTGTGTGTCTCTGACTCTCTGACTCTCTGTGTGTCTCTGACTCTCTGTGTGTCTCTGACTCTCTGTGTGTCTCTGACTCTGTGTGTCTCTCAGTGTTTGCCTCTGACTCTCTGACTCTCTGTGTGTCTCTGACTCTCTGACTCTCTGACTCTCTGTCTGTCTCTGACTCTCTGTGTGTCTCTCAGTGTCTGCCTCTGACTCTCTGACTCTCTGTGTGTCTCTGACTCTCTGTGTGTCTCTGACTCTCTGACTCTCTGACTCTCTGACTCTCTGACTCTCTGTCTGTCTCTGACTCTGTGTGTCTCTCAGTGTCTGCCTCTGACTCTGACTCTCTGTGTGTCTCTGACTCTCTGACTCTCTGTCTGTCTCTGACTCTCTGTGTGTCTCTCAGTGTCTGCCTCTGACTCTCTGACTCTCTGTCTCCCTCTGACTCTCTGACTCTCTGTGTGTCTCTCAGTGTCTGCCTCTGACTCTCTGACTCTCTGTGTGTCTCTGACTGTCTGTCTCTCAGTGTCTGTCTCTGACTCTCTGACTCTCTGTCTGTCTCTCAGTGTCTGCCTCTGACTCTCTGACTCTCTGTGTGTCTCTGACTCTCTGACTCTCTGTCTGTCTCTCAGTGTCTGTCTCTGACTCTCTGACTCTCTGTCTGTCTCTGACTCTCTGACTCTCTGTCTGTCTCTCAGTGTCTGTCTCTGACTCTCTGACTCTCTGTCTGTCTCTCAGTGTCTGTCTCTGACTCTCTGACTCTCTGTCTGTCTCTCAGTGTCTGTCTCTGTCTCTCTGTCCAAGTGCCTGTCTGACTGTCTGTGTCTCGGAGTACCTGGTCTGACTCCTCCAGCCTGTGGAGAAAGGACAGGTCAGAGGAGCAGGGAATCAAGGGTGTGCAGTGTGTGTCTGTCTGTCTGTCTGTCTGACCCCATCTCTCTGCCTGCATGTGTCTCTCTACAGTACCTGTCTGACTCTGGGTCTGTGTCTGTCATTGCGCCTGGAGAACTGTATGTGTGTGTATAACTACTGAACTGTATGTGTGTGTATAACTGTATGTGTCTGTATAACTGTGTAATTGTATCTGTCTACATAACTGTATGTCTTTATAACTGTAGACCTGTATAACTGTATGTCTTTATAACTGTGTAATTGTATGTGTCTATATAGCTGTGTAATTGTATGTGTCTATATAGCTGTGTAATTGTGTGTCTATATAACTGTAACAGAATAACTGTCTATATACCTGTGTAATTGTGTGTCTATATACTGTAAAACTGTATGTGTCTGTATAACTATATGTCTGTATAACTGTAGAACTGTGTGTGACTGTATAACTGTATAACTGTGTAATTATAAGTGTGTGACTGTAGAACTGTGTGTATCTGTATGATTGTATAACTGTGTAATTATGTGTGTGTGACTGTATAGCTGTATAACTATATGTCTGTATAACTGTGTCTGACTGTATAACTGTGTGTGTGTCTGTATAACTGTATAACTGTGTGTGTATAACTGTGTCTGACTGTATAGCTGTATAACTGTGTGTGTGTCTGTATAGCTGTATAACTGTGTGTGTGTGTCTGTATAACTGTGTGTGTGTGTCTGTAGAACTGTATAACTGTGTGTGTGTCCCTCCCTACACAATCCCAGCTCCAGACTGGACTCGGGGAAATCTGGGATGGGCCCCTGGTGCTCCGGGGGTCCGGCACAGACAGACTCACTCATTCTTCACCAGCACGTTGATGCCCAGTTTGACTGGGAGGGTCCTGTTGACGAAGCTCTGTGTGGTTGCGTGCTCCTCGTTGGAACTGGGGAGAAACAGGGCGGAGAGAGGGAGAGAGGGAGAGACGTGTGAGTAAACTGTGAGTTGTGAGCTGGCCCGTGTGTATAAAGAGTGTGAGTACAGTGTGAGCCGTTGGAATACACTGTGAATTGTGAGTCGACTGTTAACTGTGTCGGACAGGAGCGCACTGTCAGTAAATATAAAGTACTGTGTGAGTAACTAGAAAAGTGTGAGGTTAGTAAGTCTAGGGTAGAGTGTGAGTAACTAGCAGAGTGTGGTGTTAGTAAGTCTAGGGTAGAGTGTGAGTAACTAGCAGAGTGTGGTGTTAGTAAGTCTAGGGTAGAGTGTGAGTAACTAGCAGAGTGTGGTGTTAGTAAGTCTAGGGTAGAGTGTGAGTAACTAGCAGAGTGTGGTGTTAGTTAGTACAGAGTACAGTGTGAGCACCTAGCAGAGTGTGGTGTTAGTAAGATAAAAGTAGGGTGTGAGTACCTAGCAGAGTGTGGTATTAGTAAGATAAAAGTAGGGTGTGAGTACCTAGCAGAGTGTGGTGTTAGTAAGATAAAAGTAGGGTGTGAGTACCTAGCAGAGTGTGGTGTTAGTAAGTCTAGGGTAGAGTGTGAGTACCTAGCAGAGTGTGGTGTTAGTAAGTCTAGGGTAGAGTGTGAGTACCTAGCAGAGTGTGGTGTTAGTAAGTCTAGGGTAGAGTGTGAGTACCTAGCAGAGTGTGGTGTTAGTAAGTCTAGGGTAGAGTGTGAGTACCTAGCAGAGTGTGGTGTTAGTAAGTCTAGGGTAGAGTGTGAGTAACTAGCAGAGTGTGGTGTTAGTAAGTCTAGAGTAGGGTGTGAGTAACTAGCAGAGTGTGGTGTTAGTAAGTCTAGGGTAGAGTGTGAGTAACTAGCAGAGTGCGGTATTAGTTAGTACAGAGTACAGTGTGAGCACCTAGCAGATTGTGTAGTGTGCAGAGTAGAGTGTGAGTAAACTGTGAGTAGCAGAAGAGTACCTGGTGGCATTAGCAGAGATGGTGACCTCTGAGGACCACTGCTGGCTACTGCTGTCCACATCAAAAGTGGCCAAAAACACAACCTGTAGTCCAGTGACAGAACTCTGGTTAAGTGATATAGAAATAGATAACAAATACATACACTGTGCTGTCCTGTCAGTGGTCTGTGTCACACTGACACTGTGCTGCCCTGTCACTGGTCTGTGTCACACTGACACTGTGCTGTCCTGTCAGTGGTCTGTGTCTCACTGACACTGTGCTGTCCTGTCAGTGGTCTGTGTCTCACTGACACTGTGCTGTCCTGTCAGTGATCTGTGTCTCACTGACACTGTGCTGTCAGTGGCCTGTGTCTCACTGACACTGTGCTGTCCTGTCAGTGGTCTGTGTCTCACTGACACTGTGCTGTCAGTGGCCTGTGTCTCACTGACACTGTGCTGTCCTGTCAGTGGTCTGTGTCTCACTGACACTGTGCTGTCCTGTCACTGGTCTGTGTCTCACTGACACTGTGCTGTCCTGTCACTGGTCTGTGTCTCACTGACACTGTGCTGTCAGTGGCCTGTGTCTCACTGACACTGTGCTGTCCTGTCACTGGTCTGTGTCTCACTGACACTGTGCTGTCAGTGGCCTGTGTCTCACTGACACTGTGCTGTCCTGTCAGTGATGTGTCTCACTGACACTGTGCTGTCCTGTCACTGGTCTGTGTCTCACTGACACTGTGCTGTCCTGTCAGTGGTCTGTGTCTCACTGACACTGTGCTGTCAGTGGTCTGTGTCTCACTGACACTGTGCTGTCCTGTCAGTGGTCTGTGTCTCACTGACACTGTGCTGTCCTGTCACTGGTCTGTGTCTCACTGACACTGTGCTGTCAGTGGCCTGTGTCTCACTGACACTGTGCTGTCCTGTCAGTGATGTGTCTCACTGACACTGTGCTGTCCTGTCAATGGCCTGTGTCACACTGACACTGTGCTGTCCTGTCACTGGTCTGTGTCTCACTGACACTGTGCTGTCCTGTCACTGGTCTGTGTCTCACTGACACTGTGCTGCCCTGTCACTGGTCTGTGTCTCACTGACACTGTGCTGTGCTGTCAGTGGCCTGTGTCTCACTGACACTGTGCTGTCCTGTCAGTGATGTGTCTCACTGACACTGTGCTGTCCTGTCAATGGCCTGTGTCACACTGACACTGTGCTGTCCTGTCACTGGTCTGTGTCTCACTGACACTGTGCTGCCCTGTCACTGGTCTGTGTCTCACTGACACTGTGCTGTCAGTGGCCTGTGTCTCACTGACACTGTGCTGTCCTGTCAGTGGTCTGTGTCTCACTGACACTGTGCTGTCCTGTCACTGGTCTGTGTCTCACTGACACTGTGCTGTCCTGTCAGTGGTCTGTGTCTCACTGACACTGTACTGTCCTGTCACTGGTCTGTGTCTCACTGACACTGTGCTGTCCTGTCAGTGGTCTGTGTCTCACTGACACTGTGCTGTCCTGTCAATGGCCTGTGTCACACTGACACTGTGCTGTCCTGTCACTGGTCTGTGTCACACTGACACTGTGCTGTCCTGTCACTGGTCTGTGTCACACTGACACTGTGCTGCCCTGTCACTGGTCTGTGTCTCACTGACACTGTGCTGTCCTGTCACTGGTCTGTGTCTCACTGACACTGTGCTGTCCTGTCAGTGGTCTGTGTCTCACTGACACTGTGCTGTTACTGGTCTGTGTCTCACTGACACTGTGCTGTCCTGTCAGTGGTCTGTGTCCCACTGACACTGTGCTGTCCTGTCAATGGCCTGTGTCACACTGACACTGTGCTGTCCTGTCAGTGGTCTGTGTCACACTGACACTGTGCTGTCCTGTCACTGGTCTGTGTCTCACTGACACTGTGCTGCCCTGTCACTGGTCTGTGTCACACTGACACTGTGCTGTCCTGTCAATGGCCTGTGTCACACTGACACTGTGCTGTCCTGTCAGTGGTCTGTGTCCCACTGACACTGTGCTGTCCTGTCAATGGCCTGTGTCACACTGACACTGTGCTGTCCTGTCACTGGTCTGTGTCACACTGACACTGTGCTGTCCTGTCAGTGGTCTGTGTCTCACTGACACTGTGCTGTCCTGTCAGTGGTCTGTGTCTCACTGACACTGTGCTGTCCTGTCAGTGATCTGTGTCTCACTGACACTGTGCTGTCAGTGGCCTGTGTCTCACTGACACTGTGCTGTCCTGTCAGTGGTCTGTGTCTCACTGACACTGTGCTGTCCTGTCACTGGTCTGTGTCTCACTGACACTGTGCTGTCCTGTCACTGGTCTGTGTCTCACTGACACTGTGCTGTCAGTGGCCTGTGTCTCACTGACACTGTGCTGTCCTGTCACTGGTCTGTGTCTCACTGACACTGTGCTGTCAGTGGCCTGTGTCTCACTGACACTGTGCTGTCCTGTCAGTGATGTGTCTCACTGACACTGTGCTGTCCTGTCACTGGTCTGTGTCTCACTGACACTGTGCTGTCCTGTCAGTGGTCTGTGTCTCACTGACACTGTGCTGTCAGTGGCCTGTGTCTCACTGACACTGTGCTGTCCTGTCAGTGGTCTGTGTCTCACTGACACTGTGCTGTCCTGTCACTGGTCTGTGTCTCACTGACACTGTGCTGTCAGTGGCCTGTGTCTCACTGACACTGTGCTGTCCTGTCAGTGATGTGTCTCACTGACACTGTGCTGTCCTGTCAATGGCCTGTGTCACACTGACACTGTGCTGTCCTGTCACTGGTCTGTGTCTCACTGACACTGTGCTGTCCTGTCACTGGTCTGTGTCTCACTGACACTGTGCTGCCCTGTCACTGGTCTGTGTCTCACTGACACTGTGCTGTGCTGTCAGTGGCCTGTGTCTCACTGACACTGTGCTGTCCTGTCAGTGATGTGTCTCACTGACACTGTGCTGTCCTGTCAATGGCCTGTGTCACACTGACACTGTGCTGTCCTGTCACTGGTCTGTGTCTCACTGACACTGTGCTGCCCTGTCACTGGTCTGTGTCTCACTGACACTGTGCTGTCCTGTCAGTGATGTGTCTCACTGACACTGTGCTGTCAGTGGCCTGTGTCTCACTGACACTGTGCTGTCCTGTCAGTGGTCTGTGTCTCACTGACTCTGTGCTGTCCTGTCACTGGTCTGTGTCTCACTGACACTGTGCTGTCCTGTCAGTGGTCTGTGTCTCACTGACACTGTGCTGTCCTGTCACTGGTCTGTGTCTCACTGACACTGTGCTGTCCTGTCAGTGGTCTGTGTCTCACTGACACTGTGCTGTCCTGTCAATGGCCTGTGTCACACTGACACTGTGCTGTCCTGTCACTGGTCTGTGTCACACTGACACTGTGCTGTCCTGTCACTGGTCTGTGTCTCACTGACACTGTGCTGCCCTGTCACTGGTCTGTGTCACACTGACACTGTGCTGTCACTGGTCTGTGTCACACTGACACTGTGCTGCCCTGTCACTGGTCTGTGTCACACTGACACTGTGCTGCCCTGTCACTGGTCTGTGTCACACTGACACTGTGCTGTCAGTGGTCTGTGTCACACTGACACTGTGCTGTCCTGTCACTGGTCTGTGTCACACTGACACTGTGCTGTCCTGTCACTGGTCTGTGTCACACTGACACTGTGCTGCCCTGTCACTGGTCTGTGTCTCACTGACACTGTGCTGTCCTGTCACTGGTCTGTGTCTCACTGACACTGTGCTGTCCTGTCAGTGGTCTGTGTCTCACTGACACTGTGCTGTCACTGGTCTGTGTCTCACTGACACTGTGCTGTCCTGTCAGTGGTCTGTGTCCCACTGACACTGTGCTGTCCTGTCAATGGCCTGTGTCACACTGACACTGTGCTGTCCTGTCAGTGGTCTGCGTCACACTGACACTGTGCTGTCCTGTCACTGGTCTGTGTCTCACTGACACTGTGCTGCCCTGTCACTGGTCTGTGTCACACTGACACTGTGCTGTCCTGTCAATGGCCTGTGTCACACTGACACTGTGCTGTCCTGTCAGTGGTCTGTGTCCCACTGACACTGTGCTGTCCTGTCAATGGCCTGTGTCACACTGACACTGTGCTGTCCTGTCACTGGTCTGTGTCACACTGACACTGTGCTGTCCTGTCAGTGGTCTGTGTCTCACTGACACTGTGCTGCCCTGTCAGTGGTCTGTGTCACACTGACACTGTGCTGCCCTGTCACTGGTCTGTGTCTCACTGACACTGTGCTGCCCTGTCACTGGTCTGTGTCACACTGACACTGTGCTGCCCTGTCACTGGTCTGTGTCACACTGACACTGTGCTGCCCTGTCACTGGTCTGTGTCACACTGACACTGTGCTGCCCTGTCACTGGTCTGTGTCTCACTGACACTGTGCTGTCCTGTCACTGGTCTGTGTCTCACTGACACTGTGTTGTCCTGTCAGTGGTCTGTGTCTCACTGACACTGTGCTGTCCTGTCAGTGGTCTGTGTCTCACTGACACTGTGCTGTCCTGTCAGTGGTCTGTGTCTCGCTGACACTGTGCTGCCCTGTCACTGGTCTGTGTCTCGCTGACACTGTGCTGTCCTGTCACTGGTCTGTGTCTCACTGACACTGTGTTGTCCTGTCAGTGGTCTGTGTCACACTGACACTGTGCTGTCCTGTCAGTGGTCTGTGTCTCACTGACACTGTGCTGTCCTGTCAGTGATCTGTGTCTCACTGACACTGTGCTGTCAGTGGCCTGTGTCTCACTGACACTGTGCTGTCCTGTCAGTGGTCTGTGTCTCACTGACACTGTGCTGTCCTGTCACTGGTCTGTGTCTCACTGACACTGTGTTGTCCTGTCAGTGGTCTGTGTCACACTGACACTGTGCTGTCCTGTCAGTGGTCTGTGTCTCACTGACACTGTGCTGTCCTGTCAGTGATCTGTGTCTCACTGACACTGTGCTGTCAGTGGCCTGTGTCTCGCTGACACTGTGCTGCCCTGTCAGTGGTCTGTGTCTCGCTGACACTGTGCTGCCCTGTCACTGGTCTGTGTCTCGCTGACACTGTGCTGCCCTGTGCTGTCACTGGTCTGTGTCTCAGTGTCCTGTCTCTGTCCACTGCTGCTGTCCTGCAGCTGGACCGTCGGACCGGCAGCGGGGCAGGCAGGGCAGGACTGACTCACCCTGGAGCCCCCCTTCAGGATGGGCTTGCTGATGAGGCAGGTGATGTTCCTCAGTTTGGAGGTCTCCTCGCCGGCCGTCCCCTCACACTGGACCGTGGCCCTCCTGTCAAACTGGGAGCCCACCGCAGGTCAGTCAACAGAGCGCTGGGGCACGGACTGCGAGTAACACTAGAGCACTGGTCTACTAAGGGTCCAGCAGCACGTTACTGCAGTCATATCTGCACTAGGGTGTGCAAGCAGGGTGTGTCAGAGTGTAGTAACAGTGTAGTAGAGTGGGAGAACCTGCAGCAGGGTGTTTCAGTGGTGCCTGTAGGAGTGTAGTAACAGTGTAGTAGAGTGGGAGTACCTGCAGCAGGGTGTTTCAGTGGTGCCTGTAGGAGTGTAGTAACAGTGTAGTAGAGTGGGAGTACCTGCAGCAGGGTGTTTCAGTGGTGCCTGTAGGAGTGTAGTAACAGTGTAGTAGAGTGGGAGTACCTGCAGCAGGGTGTTTCAGTGGTGCCTGTAGGAGTGTAGTAACAGTGTAGTAGAGTGGGAGGACCTGCAGCAGGGTGTTTCAGTGGTGCCTGTAGGAGTGTAGTAACAGTGTAGTAGAGTGGGAGGACCTGCAGCAGGGTGTTTCAGTGGTGCCTGTAGGAGTGTAGTAACAGTGTAGTAGAGTGGGAGGACCTGCAGCAGGGTGTTTCAGTGTTGCCTGTAGGAGTGTAGTAACAGTGTAGTAGAGTGGGAGGACCTGCAGCAGGGTGTTTCAGTGGTGCCTGTAGGAGTGTAGTAACAGTGTAGTAGAGTGGGAGTACCTGCAGCAGGGTGTTTCGGCGGTAGGACAGCACCGAGGGGTAGGTGAAAATGACCCGGCTGTTGTAGGAGTCCTCTCCTCTGTTCTCTACGGCGACAGTCAGGTTGAGGACAGGAGAGATCCCCACCTGCAGCTCTGGCACCCTGAGAGACAGAAAATAAACGACATCAATGACAGGTGTCTGGACATGCAGTACGCACCTGGTTTATAGAGGTTTCTCAGTGTCCCCGTGTGGACCTCTACATTTTTGAAACGGATGAAATGTGACTTTGATTTCAGAGTCAGCCAGCAGCAGGGTGCACTTCGTACCCCGAGAAATTGAAGTCAACCCGGAGGTCATCCACACACTTGTTATCGGTCCCGCACTGTCTGTCGAATGGCAGCTGTGAACGAAGAAGAGGGAGTCAACAGTCTCAAGTCGCATGCAGCTCAGAGACAGCGCGCAGGAAGAGGAGGGAGGGGACAGCTTACCTGGAAGAACCTGGTAGGCTGAGTGCCAAATTCCAGGATGGGCTTGAGCTTGGAAGCAGAGGGGAGACCTGTCACAGAAAACTCCAGCTCATTGGACAGGGAGATCAATGAGTCTTCAGTGCACTCCTAGAGAGAGAGAGGGAGAGGGATTAATAAAACAAAACTGATTCAACACTGCTGTGTTCTCAGACTATCTATACACAATGAGATCAATACAGACCCTAACACAGAGCCCAGAGACACTCCTCACACAGAGAGATCAATACAGACCCTAATACAGACCCTAGAGACACTCCTCACACAGAGAGATGAACACAGACCCTAATACAGACCCCAGAGACACTCCTCACACAGAGAGATGAACACAGACCCTAATACAGTCCCCAGAGACACTCCTCACACAGAGAGATGAACACAGACCCTAATACAGTCCCCAGAGACACTCCTCACACAGAGAGATGAACACAGACCCTAATACAGACCCCAGAGACACTCCTCACACAGAGAGATGAACACAGACCCTAATACAGACCCCAGAGACACTCCTCACACAGAGAGATGAACACAGACCCTAATACAGACCCCAGAGACACTCCTCACACAGAGAGATGAACACAGACCCTAATACAGTCCCCAGAGACACTCCTCACACAGAGAGATGAACACAGACCCTAATACAGACCCCAGAGACACTCCTCACACAGAGAGATGAACACAGACCCTAATACAGACCCCAGAGACACTCCTCACACAGAGAGATGAATACAGACCCTAATACAGACCCCAGAGACACTCCTCACACAGAGAGATGAACACAGACCCTAATACAGACCCCAGAGACACTCCCACACAGAGAGATGAACACAGACCCTAATACAGACCCCAGAGACACTCCTCACACAGAGAGATGAACACAGACCCTAATACAGACCCCAGAGACACTCCTCACACAGAGAGATGAATACAGACCCTAATACAGACCCCAGAGACACTCCTCACACAGAGAGATCGATACAGACCCTAATACAGACCCCAGAGACACTCCTCACACAGAGAGATGAATACAGACCCTAATACAGACCCCAGAGACACTCCTCACACAGAGAGATGAATACAGACCCTAATACAGACCCCAGAGACACTCCTCACACAGAGAGATGAACACAGACCCTAATACAGACCCCAGAGACACTCCTCACACAGAGAGATGAACACAGACCCTAATACAGACCCCAGAGACACTCCTCACACAGAGAGATGAACACAGACCCTAATACAGACCCCAGAGACACTCCTCACACAGAGAGATCGATACAGACCCTAATACCAACCCCAGAGCTCAGAGACACTCCTCTCACAGATTAATTATGATTTATTTAGACTTAAGAGACAACGTATCTAAGGAGACACTTACAGGAACATAAAAGGTGTGATCCTGGCAATTAGTCCGCAGGCGGGCAGTGAATGAACTGTTGGCCATGCGGTTCTTGGGGGTGAAGTACGCCCGGAAACGTGTGCGTGTCTTATCCAGGGTGAGGTTGTAGCTGATGGTGGACTGGATGTCTGTAGGAAGCACATGTCTATATAAACCACTCAAACTCAGAATGCAAACACCCACCAGTATGAAATACTCCACCCTTCTGGTATGTTTGAGAGTGAGTATGTGATATGAATGAAGTGTGAATGATACTTAACCCTTTTTTTGTTTCTCTAAAATCCCTGCAGTGTTTCCCCCGAGTGGAGTAATTGTATCGTGTTGATCAAGATGGCCACCAGTCACTTTTCCTGTTTGTAGTATCACACAAATGATACTGATACAACAGGGAAAGGTGACTGGTGAGCAACTCACACCTGGCAGCCCGCTGGAGCCCAGCAGGGAGCGCTCTCACCCAGCTCCCAGCCCACTGGAGCCCAGCAGGGGGCGCTCTCTCCCAGCTCCCAGCCCACTGGAGCCCAGCAGGGGGAGCCTGGCCAGTACCTGGAGGGGAGACTCCTGGGAGAGGGGTGAGTGGGGCCAGCAGGGGGCGCTCTCTCCCAGCTCCCAGCCCACTGGAGCCCAGCAGGGGGAGCCTGGCCAGTACCTGGAGGGGAGACTCCTGGGAGAGGTGTGAGTGGGGCCAGCAGGGGGCGCTCACCCTGCGGTCTGTGTGGGTCCCTAATGCCCCAGTATAGTGATGGGGACAGTAGACTGTAAACAGGCGCTGTCCTTCGGATGAGACGTAAAACCGAGGTCCTGACTCTCTGTGCTCATTAACAATCCCAGGGTGTTTCTTGAGAAGAGTAGGGGTGTCACCCCGGTCTCCTGGCCAAATTTCCCCCCTGGCCTTTACTCCTCATGGCCTCCTAATAACCCCCCTCTCTGAACTGGCTTCATCACTCTGCTCTCCTCCACACTGAGAGCTGGTGTGTGGTGAGTGTACTGGTGCATCATCCAGGTGGGGGGACACACTGGTGGGGGTGGAGGGGAGACCCCATTATCTGTAAAGAGCTCTGAGTGGAGTGTCCAGAAAAGTGCTATATAAGTGTGAGGAATTATTATTATTATTATTATTATTATTAAAAGACCCTACCATTGCTGTCTTTGGTGACCTTGGTCAGCGTGAAGCAGACGTGGGCTTTGAACTGCTTTCGGCTCTGGCAGTTCTCATTCTCCTGCTTGATTATTTTCGGGCTGAAGGTCACAGTGGCCTCTACCCTGATCACGGGTCTGGACCTGCGGTGGCACAGGGGCGGGGTCACAGGAGCACAACTCTGAAGCACCACTGAGCCACGAAATCAAAATGATAACACTTCAGGACAACAATACATCTCTACAGTTTAAGAACTATATTCATCAAGAGCACAGCGCTGTGTTAGGGGTACAGTCACACCTCAAGAGCACAGCGCTGCGTTAGGGGTACAGTCACAGTCAAACCTCAAGAACACAGTGCTGCATTAGGGGTACAGTCACACCTCAAGAGCACAGTGTTGCGTTAGGGGTACAGTCAGTCACACCTCAAGAGCACAGCGCTGCGTTAGGGGTACAGTCACACCTCAAGAGCACAGCGTTGCGTTAGGGGTACAGTCAGTCACACCTCAAGACTGTACCTCAAGAGGGGTACAGTCAGTCACACCTAACAGCGCTGCGTTAGGGGTACAGTCACACCTCAAGAGCACAGCGCTGCGTTAGGGGTACAGTCACACCTCAAGAGCACAGCGCTGCGTTAGGGGTACAGACAAACCTCGAAAGCACAGCGCTGCGTTAGGGGTACAGTCACAGTCACACCTCAAGAGCACAGCACTGCGTTAGGGGTACAGTCACAGTCAAACCTCAAGAGCACAGCGCTGCGTTAGGGGTACAGTCACACCTCAAGAGCACAGCGCTGCGTTAGGGGTACAGTCACACCTCAAGAGCACAGCGCTGCGTTAGGGGTACAGTCACACCTCAAGAGCACAGCGCTGCGTTAGGGGTACAGTCACACCTCAAGAGCACAGCGCTGCGTTAGGGGTACAGTCACACCTCAAGAGCACAGCGCTGCGTTAGGGGTACAGTCACACCTCAAGAGCACAGCGCTGCGTTAGGGGTACAGTCACAGTCACACCTCAAGAGCACAGCGCTGCGTTAGGGGTACAGTCACACCTCAAGAGCACAGCGCTGCGTTAGGGGTACAGTCACACCTCAAGAGCACAGCGCTGCGTTAGGGGTACACTAGTAATCAATAGGAAAATAAAGCAGGTCCAAAGACAATAGTAGTGAAATAGCAGCACATTCAGACAGGGTGAGACAGGGAGAGTGGGAGTGAAATCTCACCTTAGCACCAGCACCTTCCCCAGAGAGCCCACAGCCAGGTCTGGAATGTTGTCTCCACTGAGGTCCATAGCGCCATGGAGAGACTGGCCCCAGTACTGCAGCCCCACTGACAGCTGGCTGGCTGCGATGCGCTGTGGGGGGAGACAGACACGGGCTCTGAAAGGCTGTACTGGAGAGCAGACCCTCCAGGTTCAGAGACAGTTTCTTCCCACAAGCTGTCAGGTTACTGAGCTTGTTCAAGTAGGCATCTGTGCAATGACAAAGAAGTTGATGTTGACAATGATGACAAGGACAGCGATGACAATGATGTTGATGTTGACAATGATGACAAAAATAACGATGACAATGATGTCGGTGTTAATGTTGACGATGTTGATGTTGACAATGCTGTTGATATTGATGATGATGTCGATGTTAATGATGACGATGTTGATGATGACAATGATGTCGATGTTTATGTTGACAATGATGTCAATGACAATGATGTTGATGATGTCAATGATGTCGATGACCATCATGTTGATGATGAAAGTGATGTTGATGCTAATGATGACAATGCTGACGATGATGTCAATGACAATGATGTTGTTGTGTTGAACACACAGTAGTTGTCTCACACCTAAAGCCGAAACGTTGAGTTTCTTTTCTTCTCTCCTCACCCTGGAGTGAACCTTCACTTGTTCCTGAGCAGGTTACTGAACTCTACGCCTGCCCCTGCCTCACACAGAGCTTTGGATTTCTCTTCTCACACACTTGTTGTTTGGTGTTAAAGCTGTGCCCTATTTCACTTGTCGCTGCTGCTGCTGCTGCTGCTCTGTGTTTATGTTTTTGGACGTTTCCTCGATGTTTCCCTGTATCCCAGCGTTGTATGTGCCCACGGCCCATCGAGGGAGCTGAGCTGGGGAGGGTCTTGAGTTTCCCCTTCCAGCCTCGGCGCCTGAGCTGCGCCAGCAGGACGCTTGCAGCTGTGTGCGCAAGGCCGCCCCCCCGACGAGGTGTCTCAGCGGAGAGACGAGCTCTGAAAACAGGCACTTGGACCACCCTCCTCCTCTGGTGGCGGGGCCCGTCAGACAGCAGGGATGAAGCTCTCGGAGATGAGATGGGCATCAACAGTGCGCATCGGGGCGACGATAAACAAACAGCCTGTCCCACAACAGGATCGATTCTCTGCAGGGCTAGGAGGGGCCCTGACACAAGTCCTCATTCAGAAGATCCAAGATCCATTCAGAAGACGTGGCAAAACACAGAACCAGAGGGCACCAGGGGCAACTGCAGGGAAGTGCATTTCATTCCTGACTGAGAAAGGGAGCACTTCTTTACACAGAGAGGGGTAGAGGTGTGGAACAAGCTGATACCCTGGCTTCTCTCAGGACACAGCTGGATGAGACACTCCAGTCAGGACAGGAGACACTACTGTACACAGAGAGGAGTGGGAGTGTGGAACAAGCTGAGACCCTTACTTCTCTCAGGACACAGCCGGATGAGACACTCCAGTCAGGACAGGGGGCACGACTATACACAGAGAGGCGTGGGAGTGTGGAACAAGCTGTCCAGCCATGACAGCCTATGGCCAGAGCACAATGAATCCATATGGAAACCCATCAGGAATAAGAGCTCAGATGTCCTTCATTACCTGACTGTATCTATTCAGTCCTTGGTCCCCTCCATTGAAAATGTACACGGAGCCCTGCCCACCATTCTCCAGGGGGGCTCCCACAGCAACATCCTGAATCCCGTCTCCATTCAGGTCTGCCAGCTCCGAGATGGACATGCCGAAACGAGAACTGGACTGTCCACTCTCACCAGTGAGAGAGCCTGAGGGATGAAGCATCATCTGGAATAGAGAGAAGGGGATCGGAATATATTAAGTAGATACTTGTGCTCATATTCAGACAGCATTTTAATACTAATATACATCACAGAGACACTCCAAACCCAGAAATGAATACTTAAACACCCAGAGACACTCCTCACACAGAGAGATTAACACAGACCCTAATACAGACCCCAGAGAAACTCCTCACACAGAGAGATGAATACAGACCCCAGAGACACTCCTCACACAGAGAGATGAATACAGACCCTAATACAGACCCCAGAGACACTCCTCACACAGAGAGATCAATACAGACCCCAGAGACACTCCTCACACAGAGAGATGTACACAGACCCTAATACAGACACCAGAGACACTCCTCACACAGAGAGATTAACACAGACCCTAATACAGACCCCAGAGACACTCCGCACACAGAGAGATCAATACAGACCCCAGAGACACTCCTCACATAGAGAGATGAATACAGACCCTAATACAGACCCCAGAGACACTCCTCACACAGAGAGATGAATACAGACCCTAATACAGACCCCAGAGACACTCCTCACACAGAGAGATGTACACAGACCCTAATACAGACCCCAGAGACACTCCTCACACAGAGAGATTAACACAGACCCTAAAACAGACCCCAGAGAAACTCCTCACATAGAGAGATGAACACAGACCCTAATACAGACCCCAGAGACACTCCTCACACAGAGAGATGAACACAGACCCTAATACAGACCCCAGAGACACCCCTCAGACAGAGAGATGAATACAGACCCTAATACAGACCCCAGAGACACTCCTCACACAGAGAGATGAACACAGACCCTAATACAGACCCCAGAGACACTCCTCACACAGAGAGATCAATACAGACCCCAGAGACACTCCTCACATAGAGAGATGAATACAGACCCTAATACAGACCCCAGAGACACTCCTCACACAGAGAGATGAATACAGACCCTAATACAGACCCCAGAGACACTCCTCACACAGAGAGATGAACACAGACCCTAATACAGACCCCAGAGACACTCCTCACACAGAGAGATGAACACAGACCCTAATACAGACCCTAGAGACACTCTTCACACAGAGAGATGAACACAGACCCCAGTACAGACCCCAGAGACACTCCTCACACAGAGAGATCAATACAGACCCTAATACAGACCCCAGAGACACTCCTCACACAGAGAGATGAACACAGACCCTAATACAGACCCCAGAGACACTCCTCACACAGAGAGATGAACACAGACCCTAATACAGACCCCAGAGACACTCCTCACACAGAGAGACTTACACAGACCCTAATACAGACCCCAGAGACACTCCTCACACAGAGAGATGAACACAGACCCTAATACAGACCCCAGAGACACTCCTCACACAGAGAGATTTACACAGACCCTAATACAGACCCCAGAGACACTCCTCACACAGAGAGATGAACACAGACCCTAATACAGACCCCAGAGACACTCCTCACACAGAGAGATGAACACAGACCCTAATACAGACCCCAGAGACACTCCTCACACAGAGAGATGAACACAGACCCTAATACAGACCCCAGAGACACTCCTCACACAGAGAGATGAACACAGACCCTAATACAGACCCCAGAGACACTCCTCACACAGAGAGATGAATACAGACCCTAATACAGACCCCAGAGACACTCCTCACACAGAGAGATGTACACAGACCCTAATACAGACCCCAGAGACACTCCTCACACAGAGAGATTAACACAGACCCTAAAACAGACCCCAGAGAAACTCCTCACATAGAGAGATGAACACAGACCCTAATACAGACCCCAGAGACACTCCTCACACAGAGAGATGAACACAGACCCTAATACAGACCCCAGAGACACCCCTCAGACAGAGAGATGAATACAGACCCTAATACAGACCCCAGAGACACTCCTCACACAGAGAGATGAACACAGACCCTAATACAGACCCCAGAGACACTCCTCACACAGAGAGATCAATACAGACCCCAGAGACACTCCTCACATAGAGAGATGAATACAGACCCTAATACAGACCCCAGAGACACTCCTCACACAGAGAGATGAATACAGACCCTAACACAGACCCCAGAGACACTCCTCACACAGAGAGATGAACACAGACCCTAATACAGACCCCAGAGACACTCCTCACACAGAGAGATCAATACAGACCCCAGAGACACTCCTCACATAGAGAGATGAACACAGACCCTAATACAGACCCCAGAGACACTCCTCACACAGAGAGATGAACACAGACCCTAATACAGACCCCAGAGACACTCCTCACACAGAGAGATCAATACAGACCCCAGAGACACTCCTCACATAGAGAGATGAATACAGACCCTAATACAGACCCCAGAGACACTCCTCACACAGAGAGATGAATACAGACCCTAATACAGACCCCAGAGACACTCCTCACACAGAGAGATGAACACAGACCCTAATACAGACCCCAGAGACACTCCTCACACAGAGAGATGAACACAGACCCTAATACAGACCCTAGAGACACTCTTCACACAGAGAGATGAACACAGACCCCAGTACAGACCCCAGAGACACTCCTCACACAGAGAGATCAATACAGACCCTAATACAGACCCCAGAGACACTCCTCACACAGAGAGATGAACACAGACCCTAATACAGACCCCAGAGACACTCCTCACACAGAGAGATGAACACAGACCCTAATACAGACCCCAGAGACACTCCTCACACAGAGAGATGAACACAGACCCTAATACAGACCCCAGAGACACTCCTCACACAGAGAGATCAATACAGACCCCAGAGACACTCCTCACATAGAGAGATGAATACAGACCCTAATACAGACCCCAGAGACACTCCTCACACAGAGAGATGAATACAGACCCTAATACAGACCCCAGAGACACTCCTCACACAGAGAGATGAACACAGACCCTAATACAGACCCCAGAGACACTCCTCACACAGAGAGATGAACACAGACCCTAATACAGACCCTAGAGACACTCTTCACACAGAGAGATGAACACAGACCCCAGTACAGACCCCAGAGACACTCCTCACACAGAGAGATCAATACAGACCCTAATACAGACCCCAGAGACACTCCTCACACAGAGAGATGAACACAGACCCTAATACAGACCCCAGAGACACTCCTCACACAGAGAGATGAACACAGACCCTAATACAGACCCCAGAGACACTCCTCACACAGAGAGATTTACACAGACCCTAATACAGACCCCAGAGACACTCCTCACACAGAGAGATGAACACAGACCCTAATACAGACCCCAGAGACACTCCTCACACAGAGAGATTTACACAGACCCTAATACAGACCCCAGAGACACTCCTCACACAGAGAGATGAACACAGACCCTAATACAGACCCCAGAGACACTCCTCACACAGAGAGATGAACACAGACCCTAATACAGACCCCAGAGACACTCCTCACACAGAGAGATGAACACAGACCCTAATACAGACCCCAGAGACACTCCTCACACAGAGAGATGAACACAGACCCTAATACAGACCCCAGAGACACTCCTCACACAGAGAGATGAATACAGACCCTAATACAGACCCCAGAGACACTCCTCACACAGAGAGATGTACACAGACCCTAATACAGACCCCAGAGACACTCCTCACACAGAGAGATTAACACAGACCCTAAAACAGACCCCAGAGAAACTCCTCACATAGAGAGATGAACACAGACCCTAATACAGACCCCAGAGACACTCCTCACACAGAGAGATGAACACAGACCCTAATACAGACCCCAGAGACACCCCTCAGACAGAGAGATGAATACAGACCCTAATACAGACCCCAGAGACACTCCTCACACAGAGAGATGAACACAGACCCTAATACAGACCCCAGAGACACTCCTCACACAGAGAGATCAATACAGACCCCAGAGACACTCCTCACATAGAGAGATGAATACAGACCCTAATACAGACCCCAGAGACACTCCTCACACAGAGAGATGAATACAGACCCTAATACAGACCCCAGAGACACTCCTCACACAGAGAGATGAACACAGACCCTAATACAGACCCCAGAGACACTCCTCACACAGAGAGATCAATACAGACCCCAGAGACACTCCTCACATAGAGAGATGAACACAGACCCTAATACAGACCCCAGAGACACTCCTCACACAGAGAGATGAACACAGACCCTAATACAGACCCCAGAGACACTCCTCACACAGAGAGATCAATACAGACCCCAGAGACACTCCTCACATAGAGAGATGAATACAGACCCTAATACAGACCCCAGAGACACTCATCACACAGAGAGATGAATACAGACCCTAATACAGACCCCAGAGACACTCCTCACACAGAGAGATGAACACAGACCCTAATACAGACCCCAGAGACACTCCTCACACAGAGAGATGAACACAGACCCTAATACAGACCCTAGAGACACTCTTCACACAGAGAGATGAACACAGACCCCAGTACAGACCCCAGAGACACTCCTCACACAGAGAGATCAATACAGACCCTAATACAGACCCCAGAGACACTCCTCACACAGAGAGATGAACACAGACCCTAATACAGACCCCAGAGACACTCCTCACACAGAGAGATGAACACAGACCCTAATACAGACCCCAGAGACACTCCTCACACAGAGAGATTTACACAGACCCTAATACAGACCCCAGAGACACTCCTCACACAGAGAGATGAACACAGACCCTAATACAGACCCCAGAGACACTCCTCACACAGAGAGATTTACACAGACCCTAATACAGACCCCAGAGACACTCCTCACACAGAGAGATGAACACAGACCCTAATACAGACCCCAGAGACACTCCTCACACAGAGAGATGAACACAGACCCTAATACAGACCCCAGAGACACTCCTCACACAGAGAGATGAACACAGACCCTAATACAGACCCCAGAGACACTCCTCACACAGAGAGATGAACACAGACCCTAATACAGACCCCAGAGACACTCCTCACACAGAGAGATGAACACAGACCCTAATACAGACCCCAGAGACACTCCTCACACAGAGAGATGAACACAGACCCTAATACAGACCCCAGAGACACTCCTCACACAGAGAGATGAACACAGACCCTAATACAGACCCCAGAGACACTCCTCACACAGAGAGATTTACACAGACCCTAATACAGACCCCAGAGACACTCCTCACACAGAGAGATGAACACAGACCCTAATACAGACCCCAGAGACACTCCTCACACAGAGAGATGAACACAGACCCTAATACAGACCCCAGAGACACTCCTCACACAGAGAGATGAACACAGACCCTAATACAGACCCCAGAGACACTCCTCACACAGAGAGATGAACACAGACCCTAATACAGACCCCAGAGACACTCCTCACACAGAGAGATGAACACAGACCCTAATACAGACCCCAGAGACACTCCTCACACAGAGAGATGAACACAGACCCTAATACAGACCCCAGAGACACTCCTCACACAGAGAGATGAACACAGACCCTAATACAGACCCCAGAGACACTCCTCACACAGAGAGATGAACACAGACCCTAATACAGACCCCAGAGACACTCCTCACACAGAGAGATTTACACAGAACCTAATACAGACCCTAGATCACACGCTCAGGTATGCAGATTCTAATGATGGAATCACATTTACTAACCTTCTGTCTGTCAAAAGTGAAGACAAACACCATTCCTTCTCTCTCAGGGCTGACGTGCGTGGGAGCCCCAACCAAGACCAAATTTGATCTTTTCAGGTTCAAGGAACAGAGGGATGAGCCAAAATAAGATCCACTCTGTACAGAAACAAAAAGACTCATTGACATGAATTTCTGACTTCCTGGCAGCCCTGTCAGTCTGTCGATCACTTCTCCAGTTGTTAAGCACCTGTGTCAAACTTGGTTAGGGTCTCAAACATTATTATTATAACAAACATTATAACAAACATTGTTCACTAAAGTCGTTCTCAATTCCTTCAATGCAATTCACCACCCACTTTCATTCCATTTCTTCAAATTCAGGGTTACAGGGGAGATGGAGTCTATCCCAGTATGCAACAGGCACAAGGCAGGATACACCCTGGACAGGACACTGGTCCATCACAGGACATACACAGACCCTGGACAGGACACCAGCCCATCACAGAACACACACACACACCCTGGACAGGACACCAGCCCATCACAGAACACACACACACACCCTGGACAGGACACCAGTCCATCACAGGACACACACACACACCCTGGACAGGACACCAGTCCATCACAGGACACACACACACCCTGGACAGGACACCAGTCCATCACAGGACACACACACACACCCTGGACAGGACACCAGTCCATCACAGGACACACTCACACACACACACCCTGGACAGGACACTGGTCCATCACAGGACACACACACCCTGGACAGGACACTGGTCCATCACAGGACACACACACCCTGGACAGGACACCGGTCCATCACAGGACACACACACACACACCCTGGACAGGACACTGGTCCATCACAGGACACACACACCCTGGACAGGACACCGGCCCATCACAGGACACACACACACCCTGGACAGGACACCAGTCCATCACAGGACACACACACACCCTGGACAGGACACCAGTCCATCACAGGACACACACACACCCTGGACAGGACACCAGTCCATCACAGGACACACACACACACCCTGGACAGGACACCAGTCCATCACAGGACACACACACACCCTGGACAGGACACCAGTCCATCACAGGACACACACACACACCCTGGACAGGACACCAGTCCATCACAGGACACACACACACACCCTGGACAGGACACCAGTCCATCACAGGTCACGGACACACACCCTGGACAGGACACTAGTCCATCACAGGACACACACACACACCCTGGACAGGACACCAGTCCATCACAGGACACACACACACACCCTGGACAGGACACCAGTCCATCACAGGTCACGGACACACACCCTGGACAGGACACTAGTCCATCACAGGACACACACACACACCCTGGACAGGACACCAGTCCATCACAGGACACACACACACACCCTGGACAGGACACCAGTCCATCACAGGTCACGGACACACACCCTGGACAGGACACCAGTCCATCACAGGACACACACACACACCCTAGACAGGACACCAGTCCATCACAGGACACACACACACACACCCTGGACAGGGCTCAAAAAGGCCTAATCAACCACTGCTTGTCTTACCTGGCCTCCAGTTTCTGAATGGATGGCATACCCTTTGTTGAACACAACAATTCTGCCTTTATGCTGATAGCGTGGAGCTCCAACTATAATGAACACATTGCTATCTACTTTCAAATCGGTTATTGAATATCCTGCAGAAAAGAAAGAGAGAATGAGATTGGTGCAGACACACTGACTGACTGGACACTCCAGTACATTAACACTGCACTGAGAGAGAGGGGTTAATACACACACACTGACTGACACTCCAGTACATTAACACTGCACTGAGAGAGAGAGGGGTTCATACAGACACACTGACTGGACACTCCAGTACATTAACACTGCACTGAGAGAGAGAGGGGTTAATACAGACACACTGACTGGACACTCCAGTACATTAACACTGCACTGAGAGAGAGAGGGGGGTTCATACAGACACACTGACTGGACACTCCAGTACATTAACACTGCACTGAGAGAGAGAGGGGTTAATACAGACACACTGACTGGACACTCCAGTACATTAACACTGCACTGAGAGAGAGAGGGGTTAATACAGACACACTGACTGACACTCCAGTAAATTAACACTGCACTGAGAGAGAGAGGGGTTAATACACACACACTGACTGGACACTCCAGTACCTTAAAATTGTAAAGAAATGGGTTAATCGAGAAACTAACCAACTTAATGTACAATTATAACACATATTCAACAACAAATAATTGTCTGAACTACTATTTTTCCTATGACAGAGAAACAGATAGCTGAGACACTCTCATACCCATATAGGAATCCTTCATGTCAGTGTTGTCGGAAGACATGTTGATAAACTGCAATGATCCTTGAGTTTTTTCAAAGAATCCACCTGACCAGTCGAATGCCCCGACTGCCCCAAAATAGAGGGTCCCATCCTAGGAGAGAGAAGGGTTAATACACACACACTGACTGGACACTCCAGTACATTAACACTGCACTGAGAGAGAGGGGGGTTAATACACACACACTGACTGGACACTCCAGTACATTAACACTGCAGTGAGAGAGAGAGAGGGGTTAATACAGACACACTGACTGGACACTCCAGTACATTAACACTGCACTGAGAGAGAGGGGTTAATACACACACACTGACTGGACACTCCAGTACATGAACACTGCACTGAGAGAGAGAGGGGTTAATACAGACACACTGACTGGACTCTCCAGTACATTAACACTGCACTGAGAGAGAGAGGGGTTAATACAGACACACTGACTGGACACTCCAGTACATTAACACTGCACTGAGAGAGAGAGGGGTTAATACAGACACACTGACTGGACAGTACATTAACACTGCACTGAGAGAGAGAGGGGTTAATACAGACACACTGACTGGACACTCCAGTACATTAACACTGCACTGAGAGAGAGAGGGGTTAATACAGATACACTGACTGGACACTCCAGTACATTAACACTGCACTGAGAGAGAGAGGGGTTAATACAGACAACTGACTGGACACTCCAGTACATTAACACTGCACTGAGAGAGAGAGGGGTTAATACAGACACACTGACTGGACACTCCAGTACATTAACACTACACTGAGAGAGAGAGGGGTTAATACAGACACACTGACTGGACACTCCAGTACATGAACACTGCACTGAGAGAGAGAGGGGTTAATACAGACACAATGACTGGACACTCCAGTACATGAACACTGCACTGAGAGAGAGAGGGGTTAATACAGACACACTGACTGGACACTCCAGTACATTAACACTGCACTGAGAGAGAGAGGGGTTAATACACACACACTGACTGGACACTCCAGTACATTAACACTGCACTGAGAGAGAGAGGGGTTAATACAGACACACTGACTGGACACTCCAGGACATTAACTGCACCAAAATGTCTTACAGAGTCGAAATGGCTGCTGAACCCTCCCTGAGACATCTCATGTTGGAATGAGCTGACACTGGTGTCCTGTTGTGTCCCTTTAAAAGACAGATCCATCACTTTCAATTATTCTCATCTTCCTTCCTTACAGACACAGCCCTGATAGACAGATGGACACAGACAGACAGAGACAGACACAGCCCTGACAGACAGATGGACACAGACAGACACACAGACAGACAGACACAGACAGACAGACATACACAACCCTGACAGACAGATGGACACAGACAGACACAGCCCAGACAGACAGATGGACACAGAGAGACACACAGACACAGCCCTGACCGAGAGATGGACACAGACAGACACACCCCTGATAGACAGATGGACACAGACAGACACAGCCCAGACAGACAGATGGACACAGATAGACAGACAGATGGACAAAGACAGAGAGACAGATGGACACAGACAGACAGACACAGCCCTGCTCCCTGCTCACCTTCAATGGCGAAGATCTTCTCTGCAAGCTGTTTTTGGATTCCACCGAGAGCATCGAAGTTGTCCACAGCAAAGACAAACTGCTCATCTGAGGCGATTGTGTTGAGCTCTAGTCTTGCACTACTTTTTTGGAATGCATCCCCCACCTACAGACACAACACAGATCTGAAGCCTCTGGTTACTACTAAGGGAGTCTCTGTGATCTCCTCTCTCTCCCTGTGTCTCCTGTCCTGCTGTGTGTGGTTATTACTGAGGGAGTCTCTGTGATCTCCTCTCTCTCACTGTGTCTCCTGTCCTGCTGTGTGTTTATTACTGAGGGAGTCTCTGTGATCTCCTCTCTCTCACTGTGTCTCCTGTCCTGCTGTGTGTTTATTACTGAGAGAGTCTCTGTGATCTCCTCTCTCTCCCTGTCTCCTGTCCTGCTGTGTGTTTATTACTAAGGGAGTCTCTGTGATCTCCTCTCTCTCACTGTGTCTCCTGTCCTGCTGTGTGTTTATTACTGAGGGAGTCTCTGTGATCTCCTCTCTCTCACTGTGTCTCCTGTCCTGCTGTGTGTTTATTACTGAGGGAGTCTCTGTGATCTCCTCTCTCTCTCTCACTGTGTCTCCTGTCCTGCTGTGTGTTTATTACAGAGGGAGTCTCTGTGATCTCCTCTCTCACTGTGTCTCCTGTCCTGTTGTGTGTGTTTATTACTGAGGGAGTCTCTGTGATCTCCTCTCTCTCACTGTGTTTCCTGTCCTGCTGTGTGTGTTTATTACTGAGGGAATCTCTGTGATCTCCTCTCTCACTGTGTCTCCTGTCCTGCTGTGTGTTTATTACTGAGGGAGTCTCTGTGATCTCCTCTCTCTCTCACTGTGTCTCCTGTCCTGCTGTGTGTTTATTACTGAGGGAGTCTCTGTGATCTCCTCTCTCTCGCTGTGTTTCCTGTCCTGCTGTGTGTGTTTATTACTGAGGGAATCTCTGTGATCTCCTCTCTCACTGTGTCTCCTGTCCTGCTGTGTGTTTATTACTGAGGGAGTCTCTGTGATCTCCTCTCTCTCTCACTGTGTCTCCTGTCCTGCTGTGTGTGTTTATTACTGAGGGAGTCTGTGATCTCCTCTCTCTCTCTCAGTGTCTCCTGTCCTGCTGTGTGTGGTTATTACTGAGGGAGTCTCTGTGATCTCCTCTCTCTCACTGTGTCTCCTGTCCTGCTGTGTGTGTTTCTTACTGAGGGAGACGAAGTAAGTAAGAAGATGAAGGAGACACCTCGTACCCCAATTGCGTAACGGATGATGTTCTTTGCGTCTGCTGCTTGTGTTGCAAAGGGAAAAAAGTTTTCATCTGTCGCCTCTCCATCTGTGATGGTGATTAAGACCCGGCTGGCGTCCTGTCGTGCTCCAGTCCTGCTCTGGAACAGGGTGTCTCTGGAGAGAGAGGTCAAAGCGCTGATATCGAATCCGTCCTCCTGTAATCCACCTCTACAACCTGAAACAGCTGCACGACACACAACATGGCTGGGCAGCTTGTTCCCCCCTCCCACTCCTCTCTGTGTACAGTAGTGTCTCCTGTCCTGACTGGACTGTCTCGTCCAGCTGTGTCCTGAGAGAAGTCAGGGTATCAACTTGTTCCACACCCCCACCCCTCTCTGTGTACAGTAGTGTCTCCTGTCCTGACTGGGGTGTCTCATCCAGCTGTGTCCTGTGAGAAGTCAGGGTATCAACTTGTTCCACACCCCCACCCCTCTCTGTGTACAGTAGAGCCTCCTGTCTCGACTGGAGTGTCTCATCCAGCTGTGTCCTGAGAGAAGCCAGGGTATCGGCTTGTTCCCCACTCCCACCCCTCTCTGTGTACAGTAGTGTGTCCTGAGAGAAGTCAGTGTATCAGCTTCAACAAACATGGCTGGGCAGCTTGTTCCACTCTCCCGCTGCTCTTTGTGTAAACATAAAAGCAACACAAAGGGGCTTATCTTTGATTTGAACATGGAATTGCACTTACGCCACATACTTGATCCCAGCGGCTGTCCTGGTGCTGCTTCCCATTTGAACTATGTTGTTGATGAGGTCTGCCGCACTTCGGGCTGAGGTGTACTTATTGAAGTCAAACTCAAGCCGAATGTAGTAGGAATACTGAACCACCGCAAACTGGAAGACAGGCAGGGGAGTGTTAGCGCGGGCTGGTCCCGACCCGACCCGGCCCGAGACACGTGCTCTTCTGTCTCTTACGTTTGCTCCTCTGCCTTGGAAGCGATTGATGATCTCCTGCATGAAGACCTTCATCTGGGAGAACTCGTTCCTCTCGATGCTGCCCGAGCCGTCGATCAGGAACACGATGTCCACGGGCTTCGAGGTGCACTCTGTACACACAGCACAGCATGAGCACACAACATAGCAGCACTACACAACACGGTGTGGGTAACAACACAGCAGCACTACACAACACCGCACACAGCACACAGCCCAGCACAGCCTGAATAACAACACAGCACACAGCACAACACAGCGTGTGTAACAACACAGCACCACTACACAACACAGCACAGCACAGCACACAGCACAGCACAGCACAGCACAGCCTGAGTAACAACACAACACAGCACACAACACAGCACACAGCATTGCGACACAACGCAGCAACACCACATAACACAGTTACACAGCACACAGCACAGCACAGCACACAAATATACACATAGACACACAGACAGAAAAGGAGTAAGGCAGGTAGAGAGAGGTACTGTATATCAGGCCACACCTTGGTACCCTGGAGTGTAGTTACTGGGCAACACGTTGAGACTCCTGTCCAGTGTGAAACACACACCATTCAGGTACTCATTCTTCCCACAGGAATGTTGCAGACGAGGCCCACAGACCTGCAACACCAGGAACAAACAGTGGTTTGAGTAAAGAAGCACCCCCTGTCCTGACTGGAGTGTCTCATCCAGCTCTGTCCTGAGGAAAGTCAGGGTATCAGCTTGTTCCCCACCCCCACCCCTCTCTGTGTACAGTAGTGCCCCCTGTCCTGACTGGAGAGTCACATCCAGCTGTGTCCTGAGGAAAGTCAGGGTCTCAGCTTGTTCCACACCCCCTCCCCTCTCTGTGTACAGTAGTGCCCCCTGTCCTGACTGGAGAGTCACATCCAGCTCTGTCCTGAGGAAAGTCAGGGTCTCAGCTTGTTCCCCACCCCCACCCCTCTCTGTGTACAGTAGTGCCCCCTGTCCTGACTGGAGAGTCACATCCAGCTCTGTCCTGAGGAAAGTCAGGGTCTCAGCTTGTTCCACACCCCCTCCCCTCTCTGTGTACAGTAGTGCCCCCTGTCCTGACTGGAGAGTCACATCCAGCTCTGTCCTGAGGAAAGTCAGGGTCTCAGCTTGTTCCACACCCCCTCCCCTCTCTGTGTACAGTAGTGCCCCCTGTCCTGACTGGAGAGTCACATCCAGCTGTGTCCTGAGGGAAGTCAGGGTCTCAGCTTGTTCCACACCCCCACCCCTCTCTGTGTACAGTAGTGCCCCCTGTCCTGACTGGAGAGTCACATCCAGCTCTGTCCTGAGGAAAGTCAGGGTCTCAGCTTGTTCCACACCCCCACCCCTCTCTGTGTACAGTAGTGCCCCCTGTCCTGACTGGAGAGTCACATCCAGCTGTGTCCTGAGGGAAGTCAGGGTATCAGCTTGTTCCCCACCCCCACCCCTCTCTGTGTACAGTAGTGCCCCCTGTCCTGACTGG
Organism: Lepisosteus oculatus; assembly: GCF_040954835.1. NCBI lineage: Eukaryota > Metazoa > Chordata > Actinopteri > Semionotiformes > Lepisosteidae > Lepisosteus > Lepisosteus oculatus. The sequence goes on from NC_090699.1 coordinate 2,661,937, forward strand.
AGAGTCACATCCAGCTCTGTCCTGAGGGAAGTCAGGGTATCAGCTTGTTCCACACCCCCACCCCTCTCTGTGTACAGCAGTGTCTTCTGTCCTGACTGGAGAGTCACATCCAGCTGTGTCCTGAGAGAAGTCAGAGTTTCAGCTTGTTCCACACTCCTACCCCTCTCTGTGTACAGTAGAGTCTCCTGTCCTGGCTGGAGTGTCTCCTGAGAGACTGTGTCCTGAGAGAGAGTCCTGTGTCCTGAGAGAAGTCTTGACTCAAGAAGTGTTGAATGGGCTTGTTCCACACTCCCACTACCCTCAGTGTAAAGAAGTGTCTGCTGGTCTGAGTTTTTAATTCCTTTCACCAGAGGCATCCTCTCTCTGGACATGTTTTATGTTCTTGTTTCCTCTGAAAGGTGAAAGAAATAACTCACCACAAGTTCATCTGGTTGTCTGGCAGTCAGTGACAGACCCATTGTCCCTGGACCTATAGATTTACACAGAAAGAGAGACATCAACAATCGACTACCGCACAACAGACACACACACAGGAGAGACAACATCAATCGACTATCGCACAACAGACACACACAGGAGAGACGTCATCAATCGACTATCGCACAACAGACACACACAGGAGAGACATCATCAATCGACTACCGCACAACAGACACACACACAGGAGAGACAACATCAATCGACTATGGCACAACAGACACACACAGGAGAGACATCATCAATCGACTATCGCACAACAGACACACACAGGAGAGACATCATCAATCGACTACCGCACAACAGACACACACACAGGAGAGACGTCATCAATCGACTATCGCACAACAGACACACACACAGGAGAGACAACATCAATCGACTATCGCACAACAGACACACACAGGAGAGACATCATCAATCGACTACCGCACAACAGACACACACACAGGAGAGACAACATCAACCGACTATCGCACAACAGACACACAGAAGGAGACATTACCTTTTTTCACACATTTGAGAAAATCGACACAGGACACCACTACACAACAGATGCCTACAGCACAGCCAATACCTCACACATAGACAGGCTGATGAAAAGATTGACAGATAATCATACAGACACCCTGATAGACCCACTGACGGACACACAGACACACTGACAGACCCACAGACACACTGACGGACACACAGACACACTGACAGACACCCAGACACACTGACGGACACCCAGACACACTGACGGACACACAGACACACAGACACACTGACGGACACACAGACACACTGACGGACACACAGACACCCAGACACACTGACGGACACACAGACACACAGACACACTGACGGACACACAGACACACTGACGGACACACAGACACCCAGACACACTGACGGACACACAGACACACAGACACACTGACGGACACACAGACACACTGACGGACACACAGACACCCAGACACACTGACGGACACACAGACACACAGACACACTGACGGACACACAGACACACTGACGGACACACAGACACCCAGACACACTGACGGACACACAGACACACAGACACACTGACGGACACACAGACACACTGACGGACACACAGACACCCAGACACACTGACGGACACACAGACACACAGACACACTGACGGACACACAGACACACTGACGGACACACAGACACCCAGACACACTGACGGACACACAGACACACAGACACACTGACGGACACACAGACACACTGACGGACACACAGACACCCAGACACACTGACGGACACACAGACACACAGACACACTGACGGACACACAGACACACTGACGGACACACAGACACCCAGACACACTGACGGACACACAGACACACAGACACACTGACGGACACACAGACACACTGACGGACACACAGACACCCAGACACACTGACGGACACACAGACACACAGACACACTGACGGACACACAGACACACTGACGGACACACAGACACCCAGACACACTGACGGACACACAGACACACAGACACACTGACGGACACACAGACACACTGACGGACACACAGACACCCAGACACACTGACGGACACACAGACACACAGACACACTGACGGACACACAGACACACTGACGGACACACAGACACACAGACACACTGACCGACACAAAGACACACTGACGGACACACAGACACCCAGACACACTGACGGACACACAGACACACAGACACACTGACGGACACACAGACACACTGACGGACACACTGTTGGCTCAGACAGTTGGGTCTCCTCTGCCAGCACCGACAAACTGAACCAAGCCGTGAGCCGAACCCAGATCGGGCAGCTGGGATCTTTCGTCACTGACCTGAGTCAATGACCCGGGAGCAGGTTCCAGACTTGTAGTCACATTTGAAGAGCGTCCCGTTTCTCTCGAGAGGCGCGCTGACAATGACCCTGGGAGAAGACAGACTGCCGGTCAGCACCCAGACACAGGTCCCCCACTTCCTGTCTCCCTTCTGCCTGCTCTCACCATTTATCCCTCCCTGGGCTCAGCTGCAAGACACGGTACCCAAACCATTGGCTCTGGTCCTCAAACACCTTGACGTTCTCGGTCTCCAGGTTAAACGCACTGGAGTCACACAGTGCTAAAAGGAGAGAGAGAGAGAGAGAGAGAGAGACAAGGGGTTTCATAACAGTTTTCCAATACTTAACAATGAGATGTTTTTGGAATGCTGAAGACAAGGTGTCTCTCAGTGTCTCACACACCAGGCCTTGACTGACACAGATACAGTCAGGGTCACACTGCCCCCTACAGGCCTGGAGGAGCAGCTGCACCTGATGTCACCTGCAGGAGAGAGGAGCTGCAGTCAGACTCCTGTGTGTCTCTGAGTCCAGACAGGGAAGCCCCTCAGAGTCTCACCGCTGGGCTCCAGCAGAGCTCAGGGCTGAGTCTGTAGGGGCTGCAGTCTGACCCCCCACCCCAGACACTGACTCTCACACACAGTCAGGGTCACACTGACCCCCCACCCCAGACACTGACTCTCACACACAGTCAGGGTCACACTGACCCCCCACCCCAGACACTGACTCTCACACACAGTCAGGGTCACACTGACCCCCCACCCCAGACACTGACTCACACACACAGTCAGGGTCACACTGACCCCCCACCCCAGACACTGACTCACACACACAGTCAGGGTCACACTGACCCCCACAGGCCCAGACACTGACTCTCACACAGTCAGGGTCACACTGACCCCCACAGGCCCAGACACTGACTCTCACACACAGTCAGGGTCACACTGACCCCCACAGGCCTGGAGGACCAACTGCACCAGAGTCTCACCGCTGGGCTCCAGCAGAGCTCAGGGCTGAGTCTGTAGGGGCTGCAGTCTGACCCCCCACCCCAGACACTGACTCTCACACACAGTCAGGGTCACACTGACCCCACAGGCACAGACACTGACTCTCACACACAGTCAGGGTCACACTGACCCCCCACCCCAGACACTGACTCACACACAGTTGTATTCAGGGTCACACTGACCCCACAGGCCCAGACACTGACTCTCACACACAGTCAGGGTCACACTGACCCCCACAGGCCCAGACACTGACTCTCACACACAGTCGGGGTCACACTGACCCCCACAGGCCCAGACACTGACTCTCACACACAGTCGGGGTCACACTGACCCCCACAGGCCCAGACACTGACTCTCACACACAGTCGGGGTCACACTGACCCCACAGGCCCAGACACTGACTCTCACACACAGTCAGGGTCACACTGACCCCACAGGCCCGGACACTGACTCTCACACACAGTCAGGGTCACACTGACCCCACAGGCCCAGACACTGACTCTCACACACAGTCAGGGTCACACTGACCCCACAGGCCCGGACACTGACTCTCACACACAGTCAGGGTCACACTGACCCCACAGGCCCAGACACTGACTCTCACACACAGTCAGGGTCACACTGACCCCACAGGCCCAGACACTGACTCTCACACACAGTCAGGGTCACACTGACCCCACAGGCCCGGACACTGACTCTCACACACAGTCAGGGTCACACTGACCCCACAGGCCCAGACACTGACTCTCACACACAGTCAGGGTCACACTGACCCCACAGGTCCAGACACTGACTCTCACACACAGTCAGGGTCACACTGACCCCCACAGGCCCGGACACTGACTCTCACACACAGTCAGGGTCACACTGACCCCCCACCCCTGACACTGACTCACACACACAGTCAGGGTCACACTGACCCCCACAGGCCCGGACACTGACTCTCACACACAGTTGTATTCAGGGTCACACTGACCCCACAGGCCCAGACACTGACTCACACACACAGTCAGGGTCACACTGACCCCACAGGCCCAGACACTGACTCACACACAGTCAGGGTCACACTGACCCCCACAGGCCAGGACACTGACTCTCACACACAGTCAGGGTCACACTGACCTCCCACCCCAGACACTGACTCACACACACAGTCAGGGTCACACTGACCCCCACAGGCCCGGACACTGACTCTCACACACAGTTGTATTCAGGGTCACACTGACCCCACAGGCCCAGACACTGACTCTCACACACAGTCAGGGTCACACTGACCCCACAGGCCCAGACACTGACTCTCACACACAGTCAGGGTCACACTGACCCCCACAGGCCCAGACACTGACTCTCACACACAGTCAGGGTCACACTGACCCCACAGGCCCAGACACTGACTCTCAAACACAGTCAGGGTCACACTGACCCCACAGGCCCGGACACTGACTCTCACACACAGTCAGGGTCACACTGACCCCACAGGTCCAGACACTGACTCTCACACACAGTCAGGGTCACACTGACCCCCACAGGCCCGGACACTGACTCTCACACACAGTCAGGGTCACACTGACCCCCACAGGCCCAGACACTGACTCTCACACACAGTCAGGGTCACACTGACCCCCCACCCCTGACACTGACTCACACACACAGTCAGGGTCACACTGACCCCCACAGGCCCGGACACTGACTCTCACACACAGTTGTATTCAGGGTCACACTGACCCCACAGGCCCGGACACTGACTCTCACACACAGTCAGGGTCACACTGACCCCACAGGCCCAGACACTGACTCACACACAGTCAGGGTCACACTGACCCCACAGGCCCGGACACTGACTCTCACACACAGTCAGGGTCACACTGACCCCCCACCCCAGACACTGACTCACACACACAGTCAGGGTCACACTGACCCCACAGGCCTGGACACTGACTCTCACACACAGTTGTATTCAGGGTCACACTGACCCCACAGGCCCAGACACTGACTCTCACACACAGTCAGGGTCACACTGACCCCACAGGCCCAGACACTGACTCACACACAGTCAGGGTCACACTGACCCCACAGGCCCAGACACTGACTCACACACAGTCAGGGTCACACTGACCCCCACAGGCCCAGACACTGACTCTCACACACAGTCAGGGTCACACTGACCCCCACAGGCCCAGACACTGACTCTCACACACAGTTGTATTCAGGGTCACACTGACCCCCACAGGCCCAGACACTGACTCTCACACACAGTCAGGGTCACACTGACCCCCCACCCCAGACACTGACTCTCACACACAGTCAGGATCACACTGACCCCACAGGCCCGGACACTGACTCTCACACACAGTCAGGGTCACACTGACCCCCCACCCCAGACACTGACTCACACACACAGACAGGGTCACACTGACCCCACAGGCCCGGACACTGACTCACACACAGTCAGGGTCACACTGACCCCCACAGGCCCAGACACTGACTCTCACACACAGTCAGGGTCACACTGACCCCCACAGGCCCAGACACTGACTCTCACACACAGTCAGGGTCACACTGACCCCACAGGCCCGGACACTGACTCACACAAAGTCAGGGTCACACTGACCCCACAGGCCCAGACACTGACTCACACACAGTCAGGGTCACACTGACCCCACAGGCCCAGACACTGACTCACACACACAGTCAGGGTCACACTGACCCCACAGGCCCGGACACTGACTCTCACACACAGTCAGGGTCACACTGACCCCCCACCCCAGACACTGACTCACACACACAGTCAGGGTCACACTGACCCCACAGGCCTGGACACTGACTCTCACACACAGTTGTATTCAGGGTCACACTGACCCCACAGGCCCAGACACTGACTCTCACACACAGTCAGGGTCACACTGACCCCACAGGCCCAGACACTGACTCACACACAGTCAGGGTCACACTGACCCCACAGGCCCAGACACTGACTCACACACAGTCAGGGTCACACTGACCCCCACAGGCCCAGACACTGACTCTCACACACAGTCAGGGTCACACTGACCCCCACAGGCCCAGACACTGACTCTCACACACAGTTGTATTCAGGGTCACACTGACCCCCACAGGCCCAGACACTGACTCTCACACACAGTCAGGGTCACACTGACCCCCCACCCCAGACACTGACTCTCACACACAGTCAGGATCACACTGACCCCACAGGCCCGGACACTGACTCTCACACACAGTCAGGGTCACACTGACCCCCCACCCCAGACACTGACTCACACACACAGACAGGGTCACACTGACCCCACAGGCCCGGACACTGACTCACACACAGTCAGGGTCACACTGACCCCCACAGGCCCAGACACTGACTCTCACACACAGTCAGGGTCACACTGACCCCCACAGGCCCAGACACTGACTCTCACACACAGTCAGGGTCACACTGACCCCACAGGCCCGGACACTGACTCACACAAAGTCAGGGTCACACTGACCCCACAGGCCCAGACACTGACTCACACACAGTCAGGGTCACACTGACCCCACAGGCCCAGACACTGACTCACACACACAGTCAGGGTCACACTGACCCCACAGGCCTGGACACTGACTCTCACACACAGTCAGGGTCACACTGACCCCCCACCCCAGACACTGACTCACACACACAGTCAGGGTCACACTGACCCCCACAGGCCCGGACACTGACTCTCTCACACAGTCAGGGTCACACTGACCCCCCACCCCAGACACTGACTCACACACACAGTCAGGGTCACACTGACCCCCACAGGCCCAGACACTGACTCTCACACACAGTTGTATTCAGGGTCACACTGACCCCACAGGCCCGGACACTGACTCTCACACACAGTCAGGGTCACACTGACCCCACAGGCCCAGACACTGACTCTCACACACAGTCAGGGTCACACTGACCCCCACAGGCCCAGACACTGACTCTCACACACAGTCAGGGTCACACTGACCCCACAGGCCCGGACACTGACTCTCACACACAGTCAGGGTCACACTGACCCCACAGGCCCAGACACTGACTCTCACACACAGTCAGGGTCACACTGACCCCACAGGTCCAGACACTGACTCTCACACACAGACAGGGTCACACTGCCCCCCACAGGCCTGGAGGACCAACTGCACCAGAGTCTCACCGCTGGGCTCCAGCAGAGCTCAGGCCTGAGTCTGAGACAGGATATTTTAGTCACTGGATTGATTGATTTAAAGAAAAACAAAGAAAAACAAAGCAATATCATTCCCACACTGACCCATGGTGAGCCTGTGGGTGTAGTGCACTGTGACACATATCAGGGCCTAGTGTGGGGTTCACTGAGAACACGAATGTCCTGGGGAAAATATCCCAGCAGCACTAACATGGTTTGAGAGAACCGAGCTCCTTTGCAGTCCCCAAAAAAACAAAATGATTATTTGGCCGTTTTATAACTCTTCTCCTGACAGTATTTTGACTTTTTGTTGGTTCAGTCCGTCAAAAAGCAGTCAAGAAATTTAAGACCAGATCTCTGTATCGGACAGATACCATGTCTTGTGTGAGGCGCAGGGTCAGCCATTTATACGTCACCCCTGGGGCAGCTGGGGTTCAGGGGCCTCGCTCAGGGGCCCAACGGAGTAGGATTCCTCTGCTGGGCCGTGGGATTCGAACTGGCAACCTTCCAGCCCCAGGCACAGCGCCTGAGCCCCAGAGCCAGCGCCCTGCCCCCAGTCCCATCAGGATGATCTGTACTGGACAGATCCCCCCTGCAGGTCAGCAGCTCCTTGCACACCTTCCTGCTTCGCTAGAGGCAGACTCCCAGGGTCTCTCTCAGCGGCGCTGTGCTTCATGGTCTTGGTGCTGACGTCCACCCTGCCCACAGGGACGAGGAGGTGTTTGGAGCTGGATTGTGAAAGCGCCACACCTGAAGCTCGGACTGCCTGTCACACACACACACACACCCTGGACAGGACACCAGTCCATTGACACAGACACACAGACACACGGACACACAGACACACAGACACACGGACACACAGACACACAGACACACAGAGACACGGACACTCAGACACTCAGACACACGGACACACAGACACTCAGACACTCGGACACACGGACACACGGACACACGGACACACGGACACACGGACACACGGACACACGGACACTCAGACACTCAGACACTCAGACACTCAGGCACTCAGGCACACGGACACACGGACACACAGACACACGGACACACGGACACACGGACACACGGACACATGGACACACAGACACTCAGACACTCAGACACACGGACACTCAGACACACAGACACTCAGACACTCAGACACACAGACACACGGACACACGGACACACGGACACACGGACACACAGACACACAGAAACTCAGACACACAGACACTCGGACACACGGACACACGGACACACGGACACACAGACACACAGACACTCAGACACACAGACACACAGACACACGGACACACGGACACTCAGACACTCAGACACACGGACACACGGACACACAGACACTCAGACACTCAGACACTCAGGCACACGGACACACGGACACACGGACACACGGACACACGGACACACGGACACACGGACACACGGACACACGGACACACGGACACACAGACACTCAGACACTCAGACACACAGACACACAGACACACAGACACACAGACAGTCAGACACTCAGACACTCAGACACACAGACACACAGACACACAGACACACAGACACTCAGACACTCAGACACTCAGACACTCAGACACTCAGACACACGGACACACAGACACACAGACACACAGACACTCAGACACTCAGACACTCAGACACACAGACACACAGACACTCAGACACTCAGACACACGGACACTCAGACACACGGACACTCAGACACACGGACACTCAGACACACAGACACTCAGACACACAGACACACGGACACACGGACACACGGACACACGGACACACAGACACACAGAAACTCAGACACACAGACACTCGGACACACGGACACACGGACACACGGACACACAGACACACAGACACTCAGACACACAGACACACAGACACTCAGACACTCAGACACACAGACACACAGACACTCAGACACTCGGACACACGGACACACGGACACACAGACACTCAGACACACAGACACTCAGACACTCAGACACTCAGACACACAGACACACAGACACTCAGACACTCAGACACACGGACACTCAGACACACGGACACTCAGACACACGGACACTCAGACACACAGACACTCAGACACACAGACACACGGACACACGGACACACGGACACACGGACACACAGACACACAGAAACTCAGACACACAGACACTCGGACACACGGACACACGGACACACGGACACACAGACACACAGACACTCAGACACACAGACACACAGACACTCAGACACTCAGACACACAGACACACAGACACTCAGACACTCGGACACACGGACACACGGACACACAGACACTCAGACACACAGACACTCAGACACACAGACACTCGGACACACGGACACACGGACACACGGACACACAGACACACAGACACTCAGACACACAGACACACAGACACTCAGACACTCAGACACACAGACACACAGACACTCAGACACTCGGACACACGGACACACAGACACACAGACACACAGACACACAGACACTCAGACACTCAGACACACAGACACACAGACACTCAGACACTCAGACACACGGACACTCAGACACTCAGACACTCGGACACACGGACACACGGACACACGGACACACAGACACACAGAAACTCAGACACACAGACACTCGGACACACGGACACACGGACACACGGACACACAGACACACAGACACTCAGACACACAGACACACAGACACTCAGACACTCAGACACACAGACACACAGACACTCAGACACTCGGACACACGGACACACAGACACACAGACACACAGACACACAGACACTCAGACACACAGACACTCAGACACTCAGACACTCAGACACACGGACACTCAGACACACGGACACTCAGACACACGGACACTCAGACACACAGACACTCAGACACACAGACACACGGACACACGGACACACGGACACACGGACACACAGACACACAGAAACTCAGACACACAGACACTCGGACACACGGACACACGGACACACGGACACACAGACACACAGACACTCAGACACACAGACACACAGACACTCAGACACACAGACACACAGACACTCAGACACTCGGACACACGGACACACGGACACACGGACACACAGACACTCAGACACACAGACACTCAGACACACAGACACACAGACACACGGCCCCTCAGACACACAGACACACAGACACACAGACACACGGACACACGGACACACGGACACACGGACACACAGACACACAGACACACAGACACTCAGACACACAGACACTCAGACACTCGGACACACAGACACACGGACACACAGACACACGGACACACAGACACACGGACACACAGACACACGGACACACAGACACACAGACACACAGACACTCAGACACACAGACACACAGACACTCAGACACACAGCCCCTCAGACACACGGACACTCAGACACACAGACACACAGACACACAGACACACAGACACACAGACACACGGCCCCTCAGACACACAGACACACAGACACACAGACACACGGCCCCTCAGACACACAGACACACAGACACACAGACACACGGCCCCTCAGACACACAGACACTCAGACACACGGACACACGGACACTCAGACACTCAGACACACAGACACACAGACACACACACACGCACGCACGCACGCACGCACGCACGCACGCACGCACGCACGCACACACAGGGACAGGAACAGGGGTTACAGCACCACACACACAGGGACAGGGGTTACAGCACCACACACACACACAGACACAGACACAGACACACAGACACACAGACAGAAACACACACACACACACACCATTGAGCAACAGGCTCAAGGCAGGGTTCATCCTGGACAGGACAGCAGTCCATCACAGGACACACACACACGCACGCACGCACGCACGCACGCACGCACGCACACACACACACACACACACACCCTGGACAGGACAGCAGTCCATCACAGGACACACACACACACACCCTGGACAGGACACCAGCCCATCACAGGACACACACACACACACACACACACACACACACACACACACACACACACACACACACACGTGCAAACTCCACACAGACGGCACCCCCAGCCATTAAACCCAGGGCCCCAGCGCCACGCGCGGCGCTACCTCAGCCTGCGGCCCCACACACTCTGCTTCCTTTCCTGGAGATGCTGTGAATCACCCTTCTTACAGGAAGCGCAGAGCAGAGAGGAGCTGCGCGCGAGGGTTATTAATACAGACCGGGTCGGTTTCCCTGCTTCTATAGTTGTCAGCGGTGACTGCTGACGCCCCAGACAAGACAACAGAGACGTCAACATCCTGGAGAGAAGCCATTCTCGCCCTGCCCTGCTCAGCGACACGGTCCTGTCGTCCCTGGGCCCTTACTGCTGCTGTCACCCCAGACTGACACTCTGCACCCCCTCGCTGGGGCGGGGTCTGAGGCGGGGCAGGGGTTTAAACCCGCCGGCTTCCCCGCTGCCGAGGAGCGAGAGAAGTGCGATGACCGAAAGGAGCCTGGAGAGGCGTCTTGAGAGAAGTCAGGGCAACGTCCTGGCTTCTCCCACAGGAGACACTACTGCACACAGAGAGGGGTGGGGGTGTGGAACAAGCTGAGACCCTTTCTCTCAGGACACAGCTGGACGAGACACTCCAGTCAGGACAGGAGGCACAACTGTACACAGAGAGGGGTGGGGGTGTGGAACAAGCTGAGACCCTGACTTCTCTCAGGACACAGCTGGACGAGACACTCCAGTCAGGACAGGAAACACTACTGTACACAGAGGGGGGCAGGAGGGTGGAGCATGCATTTGTTGATGAGGAGACCTTGAGTCCTGTCTTGATCAACAGTGTGCAGCCCTTTCACAACCCTGTGTGACACAGCCCAGCACAGCCCTTTCACAACCCTGTGTGACACAAGGCAGCTCTGTCGCCCTGAGACCAGCACAGCAGCAGCAGCGCCAGCAGAGTCAGTGGCTGCAGGAGAGCAACATGGAACAGCGCAGAGACCATTGTGAGGGGAGACTGCATGGCTGGGCACTCAGTATAAGGTCTCAGAGGTCTCAGAGCTCACCTTGTACACTGACTCCCCAGGCACACAGGCTCCCTCACAACTCCACAGCCCCCCGACAACAGGCAGCTCATGCGCTAGGCACAGATGGAGCAACAGAGGCAGACGTTGCAGAAGAACCAGATGTTGCAGGAGAAGCAGTGTTCCACAGGTGCCAGATGTTGCAGTAGAGCCAGATGTTGCAGGAGAACCAGTGTTCCACAGGTACCAGATGTTGCAGGAGAACCAGTGTTCCAGAAGTACCAGATGTTACAGTCATAGATACAGAATTTGTAGTTGATGCAAATTGTGCAGAGGTACCAGATGCTGCAGAAGAGCCAGATGTTGCAGTAGAAGAGCCAGATGTTGCTGTTCAACCAGATGTTGCCAAAGAACCACAAGTCGCAGTAGAACCAGATGTTGTGGTAATAGATGAAGATGTTGCATTAGAACCACATGTCAAAGAAGAGCCAGATGTTGCAGAGGTACCAGATGTTGCAGATGTTGCAGTTGCAGATGCAGATGTTGCAGTCGAGCCAGATGTTGCAGTAGCAGATGCAGATGGTGCAGAAGCAGGACTGGATGTTGCAGTAGCAGAGGCAGCCGGTGTACTAGTGGCAGCAGAGAACTGACACACAAACAGACACGAACACACACACACACACACACACACACACACACACACACGAACACACACACACACAGTGGCCAGGGTGACTAACACACACTGCCCGTCGACTCACAGTGACAGCGGTGTCGTTACTCAGTGCCTCCAGTCAGGTCATGGGTCAGTTCCTCCTGCTCCTCTCCCTCCCCCACCCCACCCCACCCACGCTGCTGGAGTCAGTCTCTGACACAGAGGAACACAATTCTCCTCCTCCTCCCCCGTCACCTACACACACACACTGTGTTCCTCCAGCTCCTCCAGAAACAAAACCTTCAGGTTACAGAGAAAACACAGCAGGGTCAGGAAAACAAACTGCAGCACAGGGTCAGGAAAACAAACTGCAGCACAGGGTCAGGAAAACAAACTGCAACACAGAGTCAGGAAAACAAACTGCAGCACAGGGTCAGGAATACAAACTGCAGCACAGAGTCAGGAAAACAAACTGCAGCACAGGGTCAGGAAAACAAACTGCAGCACAGGGTCAGGAATACAAACTGCAGCACAGATTCAGGAAAACAAACTGCAGCACAGGGTCAGGAATACAAACTGCAGCACAGAGTCAGGAAAACAAACTGCAACACAGAGTCAGGAAAACAAACTGCAGCACAGGGTCAGGAATACAAACTGCAGCACAGAGTCAGGAAAACAAACTGCAGCACGGGGTCAGGAATACAAACTGCAGCACAGGGTCAGGAATACAAACTGCAGCACAGAGTCAGGAAAACAAACTGCAGCACAGAGTCAGGAAAACAAACTGCAGCACAGGGTCAGGAAAACAAACTGCAGCACAGGGTCAGGAATACAAACTGCAGCACAGAGTCAGGAAAACAAACTGCAACACAGAGTCAGGAAAACAAACTGCAGCACAGGGTCAGGAATACAAACTGCAGCACAGAGTCAGGAAAACAAACTGCAGCACGGGGTCAGGAATACAAACTGCAGCACAGGGTCAGGAATACAAACTGCAGCACAGAGTCAGGAAAACAAACTGCAGCACAGAGTCAGGAAAACAAACTGCAACACAGAGTCAGGAAAACAAACTGCAGCACAGGGTCAGGAATACAAACTGCAACACAGGGTCAGGAATATAAAGAGCAGCACAGGGTCAGGAATACAAACTGCAGCACAGAGTCAGAAATACAAACTGCAGCACAGAGTCAGGAATACAAAGAGCAGTTCAGTCAATAAAGCAGCGACACAGCACAGAGTCAATAAAACACAACATGGTACAGACTCATTAAAACACAGCACAGCACAGACTCAGTAATACACAATACAGTGAAACAGTCAATCACAGATGCTGCAGCACAGGGTCACAGGGCAGCACAGACATTGCAGCAGAGTCAGAAAATGACACAGGAACTCAGACTGAATGAAAGACACAGCAGCACAGAGTCGGTAAAAGATACAGCAGCTCAAACGCAGCCAAAGACACAGCAGCACAGAGTCAGAAGACGACATCTCAGCACAGAGTCAGTTAAAGATGAGGAACCGAGCTCATTAAACTCACCTGCTGCAAACTCTCACTTATCCTGATGTAAGCACTCAGAGAGTTAGTGACAGACACAGCAGTTACACACAGCAGAGAGTCAGTAACAGACAGAGCAGTTACACACAGCAGAGAGTCAGTAACAGACACAGCAGTTACACACAGCAGAGTCAGTAACAGACACAGCAGTTACACACAGCAGAGTCAGTAACAGACACAGCAGTTACACACAGCAGAGAGTCAGTAACAGACACAGCAGTTACACACAGCAGAATCAGTAACAGACACAGCAGTTACACACAGCAGAGTCAGTAACAGACACAGCAGTTACACACAGCAGAGTCAGTAACAGACA
Source organism: Lepisosteus oculatus (assembly GCF_040954835.1). NCBI lineage: Eukaryota > Metazoa > Chordata > Actinopteri > Semionotiformes > Lepisosteidae > Lepisosteus > Lepisosteus oculatus. Next base: position 2,677,065 of record NC_090699.1, read on the forward strand.
CAGCAGTTACACACAGCAGAGTCAGTAACAGACACAGCAGTTACACACAGCAGAGAGTCAGTAACAGACACAGCAGTTACACACACCAGAGAGTCAGTAACAGACACAGCAGTTACACACAGCAGAGTCAGTAACAGACACAGCAGTTACACACAGCAGAGTCAGTAACAGACACAGCAGTTACACACAGCAGAGAGTCAGTTACACACAGCAGAGAGTCAGTAACCGATACAGCAGACACACAGCAGGGAGTCGATAAAGACACAGCAGTTACACACAGCTGAGTCAGTTGGACTCAGCTCAGCTCATCGCAAGCAGAGCAGCTGGGCTCAGCTCAGCGCAGTCGGTCCCTTGCGGATTGACGCACCTGTGAGCAGACAGAGTCCAGCGACGAGCAGACCCATCTCTGCAGCAGGCAGGCCCTGAGGGTGAGAGTGAGACAGCTAGACCACGGGAGTTTCAGTTCTACTGTCCAGGTCAGGAAGTGTGGAGAGAGAGAGAGAGGAGTTGAGCAAACCACAGATGAGGCTTGGGCAAGACCAGACTGAGGCACAGCAACACCCTGCCTGGTGGGGATCACTCTCTGATTCCAACAGATCTAACTGATTGATCTCTATCACTCTGATCCCTGGTGGGGATCACTCTCTGATTCCAACAGATCTAACTGATTGATCTCTATCACTCTGATCCCTGGTGGGGATCACTCTCTGATTCCCGCAGGTCTAACTGATTGATCTCTATCACTCTGATCCCTGGTGATCACTGTAGATTCCCGCAGGTCTAACTGATTGATCTCTATCACTCTGATCCCTGGGGATCACTCTCTGATTCCCACGGGGGGTGAGGTTGTGACAGTTGTGTCTTGTGGGCTGTGCTTGTGCTGGCTCAGGAGAGTCAGGGCCCGTGGAGAGACAGACAGGCATTCAGTCTGACAGACAGGCCACCGATAGAGGATGTAGGTGGAGAAATAATTTAATTTTATCGTCCTATCAGCACAGGCAGAGGGAGAGAGGAAGGGTGGCAGAGATGTTTCAGTTTCTGTTAGAAAAACCAAAGTGACCCTCACCGCCATCATGACACCGGCAGGTCAGGAGAAGATATCTGTGTGTGTGTGTCACAGAAGCTGTGTGTGTCTTTGTGTGTGTCTGTGTGTGTGACAGGAGCTGTGTGTGTCTGTGTCTGTCTGTGTGTGTCTTTGTGTGTGTCTGTGTGTGTGTGACAGGAGCTGTGTGTGTCTGTGTCTGTCTGTGTGTGTCTTTGTGTGTGTCTGTGTGTGTGTGACAGGAGCTGTGTGTGTCTGTGTGTGTCTGTTTGTCTGTGTGTGTGTGACAGGAGCTGTGTGTGTCTGTGTGTGTGTCTGTGTGTGTGTGACAGGAGCTGTGTGTGCCTGTGTGTGTCTGTGTGTCTGTGTGTCTGTGTGTGTGTGACAGGAGCTGTGTGTCTGTGTGTGTGTGCGTGTGCGTGTCGCTCTAGCCCTGCAGTGCTGTGGTGTGAGAGTGTGAACATTGCTGAGGCAATGAGAGATCAGAAGAGTGGAAACACAAGTGCTCTGGGGCTCAGAGGAAACTACGTGTCTCAGAGGATGAGCAGTCAGGCTATTAATATGCCATCTTTCACAACACAGGAGGCAAGACCCCTGCTGCAGAAAGAGAGGGCCAGCTGTGTGACACCAAGGGTTAATCATTAACAACAACCAGGATCATTCATTCCTTGCCCTTATATAGCGCCTTTCTGACCCCCCCTGCAGCAGCAGCAGTGTGGAGCCCCACCAGTGCGCTCACACACAGCAGCTCTCAGGGCGAGGAGGACAGGTCAGAGGTCATTAGGGGTTACTAGGAGGCCAGGACTGGTCACTGACAACGTGAGAGAAGAGAGGAGAGAGGAGAGAGAGGGGGGAGGGGAGAGGGGAGAGAGGAGAGAGGAGAGAGAGGAGAGAAGAGAGAGGGGGGAGGGGAGAGGGGAGAGAGGAGAGAGGAGAGAGAGGAGAGAGGAGAGAGGAGAGAGAGGGGAGAGAGGAGAGAGGAGAGAGGAGAGGGAAGAGAGGAGAGGAGAGGAGAGAGGAGAGAGAGGGGGAGGGGAGAGGGGAGAGGGGAGAGAGGAGAGAGAGGGGAGAGAGGAGAGAGGAGAGAGGAGAGAGAGGGGGGAGGAGAGAGGGGGGAGGGGAGAGGGGAGAGAGGAGAGAGAGGGGGGAGGGGAGAGGAGAGAGGAGAGAGGAGAGAGAGGGGGGAGAGAGGAGAGAGAGAGGAGAGAGAGAGGGGGGAGAGAGGAGAGAGGAGAGAGAGGGGAGAGAGGAGAGAGGAGAGAGAGGGGAGAGAGGAGAGAGGAGAGAGGAGAGAGGAGAGAGAGGGGGGAGGGGAGAGAGGAGAGAGGAGAGAGAGGGGGGAGGGGAGAGAGGAGAGAGAGGGGAGGGAGAGGGGAGGGAGAGAGGAGAGAGAAGAGAGGAGAGAGGAGAGAGGAGAGAGAGGGGGAGGGGAGAGAGGAGAGAGGAGAGAGGAGAGAGAGGGGAGAGGGGAGAGAGGAGAGAGGAGAGAGGAGAGAGGAGAGAGAGGGGGAGGGGAGAGAGGAGAGAGGAGAGAGGAGAGAGAGGGGAGAGGGGAGAGAGGAGAGAGGAGAGAGAGGGGGAGGGGAGAGAGGAGAGAGAAGAGAGGAGAGAGGAGAGAGGAGAGAGGAGAGAGAGGGGGAGAGGAGAGAGGAGAGAGAGGGGAGGGGAGAGAGGAGAGAGAGGGGAGAGAGGGGAGAGAGAGGGGAGAGAGAGAGGGGGGAGAGGGGAGAGAGAGGGGAGAGAGGAGAGAGGGAGAGAGGGGGGAGAGGAGAGAGGAGAGAGGGGAGAGAGGAGAGAGGAGAGAGAGGGGGGAGGGGAGAGAGAGGAGAGAGGAGAGAGAAAGAGAGGAGAGAGGAGAGAGAGGGGAGAGGGAGGAGAGGAGAGAGGAGAGAGAGGGGGGAGAGGAGAGAGAAGAGGGGAGGAGAGAGAGGGGAGAGAGGAGAGAGAGGGGAGAGAGGAGAGAGAGGGGAGAGAGGAGAGAGAGGGGGGAGGGGGAGAGAGAGAGAGGGAGAGGGGGAGAGAGGAGTGGAGGGAGAGGAGGAGAGAGGAGAGAGAGAGAGAGAAGAGAGGAGAAGAGAGGAAAGGGAGAGAGGAGAGAGAGGGGGGAGGGGAGAGAGGAGAGAGGAGAAGGGGGGAGGGGAGAGAGAGGAGAGAGGAGAGAGAAAGGGGAGGGGAGAGGGGAGAGAGGAGAGAGATTTTGTTGTACTAAGAAAGTTTTGGGGGAAAAGCCCTTAATTATAGCGAATTAGTCCTGCTGGGTAAAAGTTAACATTTATCAATTAAAATGGTCCAACATACTTCCTTTTTTAGTCGTTTATTCTAGTTTTGGAGTTGAAACACTTAATTTAGTTCTATAGGAATCTGAAAAGTGCAAAAGCAAGGGAACATTTGTGCTACGTAAAACATAATTTGGTTATAACATTTCCCTCATCATCTCCTGCAGTTAACTGGTTTTTGCTCCGGTTGTGTCTTTTTCCTCTGTACTGGTTTCTGCTCCTCTAGCTGTAGTTGGATCTGTAAATTCTTTATACACTGAGTAATGTATAAAGGGCCAACGAGCTGAACCAGTTCTTTAACAGGTCTGATTCGGGGCCCTCTGCGGCTCCACACCCACCCCCCCCACAGCTGCCCCTCCCCACGCACCTCCGCCGTTAACACCTGCAGCGCTGACAGCGCTGTGGGCGCCAGCCCCCAGGCCAGGCTGACCATCACAGCTGTCCAGGTGGAGAGGCAGCCGAGGAGGCTGGACCAGGGTGAAGCCACAGGACCAGACGGCGTCTGTCCCACAGTTCTGAGAGAGAGTCCCGGTGCTCTGGAGGACATCGTGCCTGGTCCCGGTACCGAAGAAAGGGCGCCCCTCTGTCCCCAACGACTACAGACCAGTTGCACTGACTTCTCACATCATGAAGACACTGGAGAGGCTGGTCTTGTCCCACCTGAGACCCCTGGTCAGCTCATCACTGGACACCCTACAGTTCGCCTACCAGCCCAGTGTTGGTGTGGAGGAAGTGATCATCTACATGCTGCAAAGGGCCTACTCACAGCTGGACAGGGCTGGCAGCACTGTGAGGATCATGTGTTTCGACTTCTCCAGTGCCTTCAATACCATCCAGCCCTCACAGCTTGGGAGAAAGCTGGAGGAGATGCAGGTCGATGCCTCCACGACCTCGTGGATCACTGACTACCTGACAGGCAGCCCACAGTCTGTGAGACTGCAGAGCTGTGTGTCTGAACAGGCAGTGAGCAACACAGGGGCTCCTCAGGGGACGGTTCTTTCTCCGTTCCTCTTCACCCTCTGTACCTCGGACTTCAAGCACACCTCGAGGTCAGTCCACCTGCAGGAGCTCTCAGACGACTCTGCGACTGTTGGATGTGTCAAGGGTGGGCAGGAGGAGGAGTACAGAGGACTGTTCAGCAGCTGTGTGGAGTGGTGTGTGGAGAACCACTTGGAACTGAATGGAACAAAGACGAAGGAGCTGGTGGTAGATTTCAGGAGGAAAAAGGTCAAACCTACTCCTGTCTACATCCATGGGAGTGGTGTGGAGATGGTGGACTCGTACAAGTACCTGGGAGTGCACATCGACGATAGACTGGAATGGTCTAAGAACATACAGTGTGTGATCTCCTGTCCCAGCCTGAGGAACAGTCAGTGAGCCTGTCTCTCAATAATAATAATAATACAGTGTGTGATCTCCTGTCCCAGCCTGAGGAACAGACAGTGAGCCTGTCTCTCAATAATAATAATACAGTGTGATCTCCTGTCCCAGCCTGAGGAACAGACAGTGAGCCTGTCTCTCAATAATAATAATACAGGTGTGATCTCCTGTCCCAGCCTGAGGAACAGACAGTGAGCCCGTCTCTCAATAATAATAATACAGTGTGTGATCTCCTGTCCCAGCCTGAGGAACAGACAGTGAGCCTGTCTCTCAATAATAATAATACAGTGTGTGATCTCCTGTCCCAGCCTGAGGAACAGTGAGCCTGTCTCTCAATAATAATAATACAGTGTGTGATCTCCTGTCCCAGCCTGAGGAACAGACAGTGAGCCCGTCTCTCAATAATAATAATACAGTGTGTGATCTCCTGTCCCAGCCTGAGGAACAGACAGTGAGCCCGTCTCTCAATAATAATAATACAGTGTGTGATCTCCTGTCCCAGCCTGAGGAACAGACAGTGAGCCTGTCTCTCAATAATAATAATACAGTGTGTGATCTCCTGTCCCAGCCTGAGGAACAGTGAGCCTGTCTCTCAATAATAATAATACAGTGTGTGATCTCCTGTCCCAGCCTGAGGAACAGTGAGCCTGTCTCTCAATAATAATAATACAGTGTGTGATCTCCTGTCCCAGCCTGAGGAACAGACAGTGAGCCCGTCTCTCAATAATAATAATACAGTGTGTGATCTCCTGTCCCAGCCTGAGGAACAGACAGTGAGCCTGTCTCTCAATAATAATAATACAGTGTGTGATCTCCTGTCCCAGCCTGAGGAACAGTGAGCCTTTCTTTCAATACTAATGCAGATTTCAATACTAACTAGGAGAGTTTCGCAGCGGGTGGGATGCAGAAGTTTCAACATAAACAGAGGCAGGAGGAACTGACCACATCAGCACTTGCATCACTGTGTGTGTCGACACATGTGGGTGTGTGTGGGGGTGAGCAGGGGTTTTCAAAAGGAGAAACTCAGGCACAGTGTGTTAACAGCTGGGGTGTTGCGAGTGTGTCTGTGTATCACTGAGTACGTGTGTGTACGTGTATCTGTGTGCAGTTCTGTGTGTGTCAGAGTGTACTTGTGTGTGAGTGTATCATTGTGCAGTTGTGTGTGAGTGTGTAGTTGTGTGTGTGAGTGTATCAGTGTGCAGTTGTGTGTGAGTGTATCAGTGTGCAGTTGTTTGTGAGTGTGTAGTTGTGTGTCTGTAGCTGTGTATGAGAATGTCAGTGTGCAGGTGTGTATGTGTATGAATGTGTAGTTGTGTGTGAGTGTGTCAGTGTGCAGTTGTGTGTGAGTGTGCAGGTGTGTGTGAGTGTGTAGTTGTGTGAGTGTGTCAGTTTGCAGTTGTGTGTGAGTGTGCAGGTGTGTGTGAGTGTGTAGTTGTGTGGGTGTATCAGTGTGCAGATGTTTGTGAGTGTGTTGTTGTGTGAGTGTATCAGTGTGCAGTTGTGTGAGTATCAGTGTGCAGGTGTGTGTGAGTGTGTAGTTGTGTGAGTGTATCAGTGTGCAGGTGTTTGTGAGTGTGTAGTTGTGTGAGTATCAGTGTGCAGGTGTGTGTGAGTGTGTAGTTGTGTGGGTGTATCAGTGTGCAGGTGTGTGTGAGTGTGTAGTTGTGTGAGTATCAGTGTGCAGATGTTTGTGAGTGTGCAGTTGTGTGAGTGTATCAGTGTGCAGGTGTTTGTGAGTGTATCAGTGTGCAGGTGTGTGTGAGTGTGTAGTTGTGTAAGTGTATCAGTGTGCAGGTGTGTGAGTGTATCAGTGTGCAGGTGTGTGTGAGTGTGTAGTTGTGTGAGTATCAGTGTGCAGGTGTGTGTGAGTGTGTAGTTGTGTGGGTGTATCAGTGTGCAGGTGTGTGTGAGTGTGTAGTTGTGTGAGTGTATCAGTGTGCAGTTGTGTGAGTGTATCAGTGTGCAGGTGTGTGTGAGTGTGTAGTTGTGTGAGTGTATCACTGTGCAGTTGTGTGAGTGTATCAGTGTGCAGGTGTGTGATTGTGTAGTTGTGTGAGTGTATCAGTGTGCAGGTGTGTGTGAGTGTGTAGTTGTGTGAGTGTTAATGTGTGCAGGTGTGTGTGAGTGTGTAGGTGTGTGTTAAGTGTTGTCTGATTGCAGGAAGTCGGCCTCATTGGTCTGAGCCAGTTAGAGAGACTGAGAGACTGTTGGAGTTTTCTGTACTACCCACACACACACACTCTGCACACAACTAAACACCACACACACATTAGTTAGTAACATAATTGTCAGAGTGTCCCGGGCAGCTATTTCAGGGTATCAGCTTCAACACTATGGCTGGGCAGCTTGTTCCCCACTCCCACCCCTCTCTGTGTACAGTAGAGCCTCCTGTCCAGACTGGAGTGTCTCACCCAGCTGTGTGCTGAGAGAAGTCAGGGTATCAGCTTGTTCCCCACTCCTACCCCTCTCTGCGTACAGTAGTGTCTCCTGTCCTGACTGGAGTGTCTCATCCATTCTATTCTATCTAATTGCATCTCTGACATAAAAACTTGGATGACTCAAAACTTCCTTCATCTTAACTGTGACAAGACTGAAGTCATGCCTACTGGCACCCCCCATCGACCTCGTGAAGCCAGTCCTGTAACCCTGTCTGTAGGTGGCTCTGTACTTGAGCTTCAGTCTAAACTGAAAAACCTTGGGGTGATATTTGATTCTGGATCAACATTCGACCCACGTGTGCAGCAGACTGTCAAAACATCTTCTTTTCACCTCAGAAATCTCGTTAGACAACGCCCTGTGTTATCGCTAACTGTGGCTGAAAAGATGATAAACACATGTGTGTTATCTCAAATTGACTGCTGTAATGCTCTACTCGCTGGGGTATCTAAATCTACTCTGAACAAACTGCAGTCTGTCCACAATTCAGCAGCCAGAATCCTGACCAGGTCTAGTGCAGGTGTTCACATCACTCCTGTCCTGGAGTCCCTGCACTGGCTTCCAGTCAAATTCCGTGTGGACTTTAAAATCCTCCTGCTCACCTGTAAGGCTCTGCATGGCTGGGCGCCTCAGTACCTGTCTGAGCTACTATCGCCCTGCTCCCCACCTCACCACCTTCGCTCCTCTAACTCTGCCCTCCTGTCTGTCCCCCAAGCCCGTCCACACTCTAGGGGTGACAGGGCTTCTCCTGCTGCGCCCCCAAGCTCTGGGACTCCCTCTGCCCGAGGACATCAGAGAGTCTCCTTCAGATCCAGACTCAAACCTCCTTCTCTAGAAGAGTCTGTACTTCACTGGTCTCGTTCCTCACCCCTCTGCTCTTCTCAATACCACCCTCCACGGTCTCCTCTATTGTTATTGTTGTATTGTTGTAATTGTTATTGTGTCCTGTCTTGTGAATTCTTCTCATTTATTGTTATTGTCATCCTGTAAAGCGCTTTGAGAAGCCACCTTTAAAGGCGCTATATAAAATAAAGTTATTATTATTATTATTATTATTATTATTATTATTATTATTATTATTATTATTATTATTATTATAAATACTACAATCGGGGGCTCGCATTAAGAAATCAGTTTGTATGCTGAGAGATGTTTTTGTAAACCATTTCTCCGAGGGCAGTTGTTGATCTTTTTGAGGAACCTGAGTACAACTTAAACGCATTTGTAGCTTCCCTGAAGCACACGTTTTATCTGGTGTATTCTTCTTATTTATTGTCATTGTGTTTTATCTGGTGTAGTCTTCTTATTTATTGTCATTGTGTTTTATCTGGTGTAGTCTTCTTATTTATTGTCATTGTGTTTTATCTGGTGTAGTCTTCTAATTTATTGTCATTGGGTTTTATCTGGTGTAGTCTTCTAATTTATTGTCATTGTGTTTTATCTGGTGTAGTCTTCTTATTTATTGTCATTGTGTTTTATCTGGTGTAGTCTTCTAATTTATTGTCATTGTGTTTTATCTGGTGTAGTCTTCTTATTTATTGTTGTCGTCATCCTGTAAAGCGCTTTGAGAAACCACCTTTAAAGGAGCTATCTAAAATAAAGTTTATTATTATTATTATTATTATTATTATTATTATTATTATTATTATTATGATTATTATTATTATAATCCAGCTGTGTCCTGAGAGAAGTCAGGGTATCAGCTTGTTCTCCACTCCTACCCCTCTCTGTGTACAGTAGAGCCTCCTGTCCTGACTGGAGTGTCTCACCCAGCTGTGTGCTGAGAGAAGTCAGGGTATCAGCTTGTTCCCCACTCCTACCCCTCTCTGTGTACAGTAGAGCCTCCTGTCCTGGCTGGAGTGTCTCACCCAGCTGTGTGCTGAGAGAAGTCAGGGTAACCGGCTTCACAAGCAAGGCTGGGCAGCTTGTTCCCCCCTGTGTGCGCAGGCGTGCCTCCTGTCCCGTCCGTGAGCGGCGGACACGCCCCCCGGCTGACGTCACCCCCGCCCGGCCGCTGGCGCCGGAGCGCGCGCGGCCCCTGCTGGCGGCGGCGGAGTCTGGGGTCTCCTGCCCGTGTCGCGACCCAATTAATGACCCAATTAACGAAGGCGGCAGGGCTCGCCATCATGACCGGCAGAGCGACCGCAGGACACAGGTCAGAGCGGACTGCGTGCGTGCGTGTGTGTGTGTGTGCGTGTGTGTGTTCACAGGACGGCGCGTTTTGACCGCGTCCTGCAGGAAAGTTTGGGGCGCGGCTCGTGCGCGGAAGTGGGAGTCGCAGCGCGCACGGGTGGGGCGGCAGAGCTCTCCTCCAGGATGACATGGCGGCAGACCCCTGGACTTGTGACGTTTACGTTTTAAAACCAGGACAGAAAACGCACTTCGCACAGACGAGGGCGCGGGGGGGTCCCCCCCACGGAGAAAAGCGGAATGCGTGTGAGAGGAGATGGCCGGCGCTGCGTGTACACAACCCCAGTGTCGCTGTCACGCGAGATCCTGTCGCGCTAGCTCAGCGGTGCACAGCGGTGCCCACTGGTGCCCACTGGTGCCCGGTCCTTCCGGGTCTGGCCGTCAAACTGTCCCGCGGGATGTAGCATCGTCTCCTGCTGCGGGGAAAGTCTCTCCAGGAGCTCCTGTACTGTACAACAGCTCGAGCCGTGCCCCCCCGTGTCTGCGACGAGCCGAAATCACGGGTCTTTCCAGATGTGTGATTCTCGATGCGAGTTTCCTCACGCCGAAGGGGTTTAATTCTGATACATCTGTCACTGGAGCGTCCAGTCAGTGTGTGTGTATTAACCCCTCTCTCTCTCAGTGCAGTGTTAATGTACTGGAGTGTCCAGTCAGTGTGTCTGTAGTAACCCCTCTCTCTCTCAGTGCAGTGTTAATGTACTGGAGTGTCCAGTCAGTGTGTGTGTATTAACCCCTCTCTCTCTCTCAGTGCAGTGTTAATGTACTGGAGTGTCCAGTCAGTGTGTCTGTATTAACCCCTCTCTCTCTCAGTGCAGTGTTAATGTACTGGAGTGTCCAGTCAGTGTGTGTGTATGAACCCCTCTCTCTCGCAGTGCAGTGTTAATGTACTGGAGTGTCCAGTCAGTGTGTCTGTACTAACCCCCCTCTCTCTCAGTGCAGTGTTAATGTACTGGAGTGTCCAGTCAGTGTGTCTGTATGAACCCCTCTCTCTCTCAGTGCAGTGTTAATGTACTGGAGTGTCCAGTCAGTGTGTCTGTATTAACCCCTCTCTCTCAGTGCAGTGTTAATGTACTGGAGTGTCCAGTCAGTGTGTGTGTATTAACCCCTCTCTCTCTCTCAGTGCAGTGTTAATGTACTGGAGTGTCCAGTCAGTGTGTCTGTATTAACCCCTCTCTCTCTCAGTGCAGTGTTAATGTACTGGAGTGTCCAGTCAGTGTGTGTGTATGAACCCCTCTCTCTCGCAGTGCAGTGTTAATGTACTGGAGTGTCCAGTCAGTGTGTCTGTACTAACCCCCCTCTCTCTCAGTGCAGTGTTAATGTACTGGAGTGTCCAGTCAGTGTGTCTGTATGAACCCCTCTCTCTCTCAGTGCAGTGTTAATGTACTGGAGTGTCCAGTCAGTGTGTCTGTATTAACCCCTCTCTCTCAGTGCAGTGTTAATGTACTGGAGTGTCCAGTCAGTGTGTCTGTACTAACCCCCCTCTCTCTCAGTGCAGTGTTAATGTACTGGAGTGTCCAGTCAGTGTGTGTCTGTATGAACCCCTCTCTCTCTCAGTGCAGTGTTAATGTACTGGAGTGTCCAGTCAGTGTGTCTGTACTAACCCCCCTCTCTCTCAGTGCAGTGTTAATGTACTGGAGTGTCCAGTCAGTGTGTCTGTATGAACCCCTCTCTCTCTCAGTGCAGTGTTAATGTACTGGAGTGTCCAGTCTGTGTGTCTGTATTAACCCCTCTCTCTCTCTCAGTGCAGTGTTAATGTACTGGAGTGTCCAGTCAGTGTGTGTGTATTAACCCCTCTCTCTCAGTGCAGTGTTAATGTACTGGAGTGTCCAGTCAGTGTGTCTGTATTAACCCCTCTCTCTCTCAGTGCAGTGTTAATGTACTGGAGTGTCCAGTCTGTGTGTCTGTATTAACCCCTCTCTCTCTCTCAGTGCAGTGTTAATGTACTGGAGTGTCCAGTCAGTGTGTGTGTATTAACCCCTCTCTCTCTCAGTGCAGTGTTAATGTACTGGAGTGTCCAGTCAGTGTGTGTATTAACCCCTCTCTCTCTCTCAGTGCAGTGTTAATGTACTGGAGTGTCCAGTCAGTGTGTGTGTATGAACCCCTCTCTCTCTCAGTGGTAGTGTCCTGTGTATTAACCCCTCTCTCTCTCTCTCTCTCAGTGGTAGTGTCCTGTGTATGAACCCCTCTCTCTCTCTCAGTGCAGTGTTAATGTACTGGAGTGTCCAGTCAGTGTGTCTGTATGAACCCCTCTCTCTCTCAGTGCAGTGTTAATGTACTGGAGTGTCCAGTCAGTGTGTCTGTATTAACCCCTCTCTCTCTCAGTGCAGTGTTAATGTACTGGAGTGTCCAGTCAGTGTGTGTGTATTAACCCCCCTCTCTCCCAGTGCAGTGTTAATGTACTGGAGTGTCCAGTCAGTGTGTCTGTATTAACCCCTCTCTCTCTCTCTCTCTCAGTGGTAGTGTCCTTTGTATTAACCCGTCTCTCTCTCTCTACAGGGCAGGGTGATGTCTCTGCAGTCTGTCGCTCCTGCTCCCTGTGGCCCCGGGACCCTGCTGCTGCTCCCCCTGCTGGCCAGTCTGGGCTGGGCGGACCCCAGCACCCCCGGGCCCGAGTCCGCGCTGGGGGCGCCGGCGGGCGGCCTGGTGTGGCTGCGCTGCCCGTGCCCGGGCCCGGCGGGGGGGCTGGACCTGACCTGCTGGCGCCGGGACACGGGGGCCGTGCTGCACCGGCGCGCGGGCGGCGCCGACCGGCCCGCCAGCCAGGACCCGCGGTACCGGGGCCGCACGGCGCTGTCCGAGCCCGCGCTGGCCGCCGGCGTCTGCGCGCTGCAGCTGTCCGCGCTGGGGCCCGGCGACGCCGGCCGCTACCTCTGCGCTGCTGCAGGCCCCGCGGGCCGGACCCGGTGCTCCTTCCTGCTGAGGGTGAGCGAGCCCACCAGCGGGCCGCAGGACCGGACCACCCCGCCGCCCGCGGCCCGGCGCCCCCCCCAGGGCGGGGGCGGGTGGCCCTACTGGGTGCTCGGCTGCCTGCTGGCTCTGGGGGTCTCGGCTGCCCTGGCCTCCCTGGCGCGGCGCTGTCTGCGGGGGACCGGGACCGGACCCACGGGCACGGGCCTGACCCGGCTGCAGGCGCTGCTCCGGTCCGCCTGGTCTGGACCCGGGACGGCTGACCAGGACCGGCGTCCTGCTGGCCTGGCCTGCTTACCTCATGGACAGAGCTTCTGAACTGTGTGTCTGCAGCTGCTGCTCTCTGCTTGTACTGGACTCTATATCCTTTAACATTGTTTATATTACAAGACCAGCCTCCTCCCCCGGTGCCCTGGGGCCCCTCCAGACCTGCTGTGGCCCCAGCGTCAGTCGCTGCAGCCCCTGGTGCTACTGCAGCGACTTTCACCCCCTGCTGCTCCCCCTCTGGGGCTGTGGGGACCCCCTGCTGCTCCCCCTCTGGGGCTGCGGGGACCCCCTGCTGCTCCCCCTCTGGGGCTGTGAGGACCCCCTGCTGCTCCCCCTCTGGGGCTGTGGGGACCCCCTGCTGCTCCCCTCTGGGGCTGTGGGGACCCCCTGCTGCTCCCCCTCTGGGGCTGTGGGGAGCCCTGCTGGTGCGGATCGGGGGGCTGTGGGGACCCACTGCTGCTCCCCCTCTGGGGCTGTGGGGACCCCCTGCTGCTGCCCCTCTGGGGCTGTGAGGACCCCCTGCTGCTCCCCTCTGGGGCTGTGGGGACCCCCTGCTGCTCCCCTCTGGGGCTGTGGGGAGCCCTCCTGCTCCCCCTCTGGGGCTGTGGGGACCCCCTGCTGCTCCCCTCTGGGGCTGTGAGGACCCCCTCCTGCTCCCCCTCTGGGGCTGTGGGGAGCCCCTGCTGCTCCCCCTCTGGGGCTGTGAGGACCCCCTGCTGCTCCCCCTCTGGGGCTGTGAGGACCCCCTCCTGCTCCCCCTCTGGGGCTGTGGGGACCCCCTGCTGCTCCCCCTCTGGGGCTGTGAGGACCCCCTGCTGCTCCCCCTCTGGGGCTGTGGGGAGCCCTCCTGCTCCCCCTCTGGGGCTGTGGGGACCCCCTGCTGCTGCCCCTCTGGGGCTGTGGGGAGCCCTCCTGCTCCCCCTCTGGGGCTGTGGGGAGCCCTCCTGCTCCCCCTCTGGGGCTGTGGGGAGCCCTGCTGGTGCGGATCGGGGGGCTGTGGGATCGGGGAGAGCGCTGGTCGAGCTCCAGTCCTATGCAATAGTATTTTGCTGCCTTTTTGAATTGCACAGCGCTGGTGCCTGTGAACCAGCTCTTCCGTCTTCTTTATTTTGTATTTTGTTAAATAAACTCTTTTGTACCGACGCGGTGTCCGGTCTCGTCGAGCTCTCGAACCAGCAGCCTTCACAAAACAGCCCTGTTCTACCGCTGGCCACTGGGAAATACATAGTGGTTCCGGTGGGTCAGCAGGCGTGGGCTGCAAAGGAACACGTGGGAGGTGTATTCCCCGCTGAAAGGAGAAGAGAGAAAACGCAGCGTGAAACACAAAATGCCTGAAAAAAAGGACACCGGATGTGCGGAGAATGAACAGCTGGAATACAGAGGAAGTCCCGCCTCCCCGCCCTCCACAAGGGCTCTGATTGGCTGACTGTCAATGAGTGGCAGCCTTTTCCACCAATCCGACCCGCTTGTTTTAGGCTCGTCAGTTTCAAAATTCAGTTCCAACAGGCAGTAGATCAACCCCGCCTGCTCCAGGTCAGGAGACGGGTACGGTCTGGTCTTGAAATGTGAACATGTGGGATATATGCATATATATATAAATTGTCAGGCTTTTGTTTTTTTTTCGGGTCATGTTTAGCTGGGTTATCGATTACTTATCGACGTCTTCACTCTGGGGGTGACAGGGACTTCTCCTGCTGCGCCCCAACACTCAGGAGCTGTATCCCCAGGGGTGTCAGAGAGCCCCCCAGCCTGAGCTCTTCCACATCGTCTAATTCTGCTCTCCTGTCTGTCCCCCAAGACCGTCGACACTCTGGGGGTGACAGGGGCTTCTCCTGTTGTACCCCAACACTCAGGAGCTGTATCCCAAGGGGTGTCAGAGAGCCCCCCAGCCTGAGCTCTTCAACATCGTCTAATTCTGCTCTCCTGTCTGTCCCCCAAGACTGTCCCGTCACCCCCAGAGTGTGGACATCTCCTGTTGCGCCCCGAAGCCCGGGATCTGTATCCCCGGGGGTATCAGAGAGCCCCCCAGCCTGCGCTCGGAGCCCTCGTGTTTAACTGGGCCGGGCGGGCCGGTACCGGCGGCTCCTGCCTCCTCTCCGTGTTCGCTTCCTACTCGAGTGCACTTTTAAAGCTGCCTTTGCGCCCGGTTTCAGGCCGTATACAGAACAAAGCGCTATTCTCTCTCTGTACGGCCTTCTGAACCCTGGTTTTCATTTCCTTGTTAACCAACTGCTTGTTGTAAAGCGCTTCGAGAAATATCTTTTAAAGTCACTCCATAAAATTAAGCCCATGACAATAATAACTATAATTATAGTTCCCATCAGTATAATCATATTTCGAATTCAACAGGAGCAGCTGTCAGAACGAGATTACTACACAACAGAGTACGGGAATCAAAACTAACCCGGGGCTGAATATGGGCTGTTTTCTCATTTCTGAAAGTGATCATCACGCGTTTGAAGAATGACACAGTCGATTGTCGAAAGGACAGTTTAACATCGTCACGACACCAGCGGCCGTTACCGACCGCATCCCCTGTTGATCGATAGACTACAAAACCGGCAGGGGGGAAACTACATCTCCCAGAATGCACCGAGCGCGCTCACGAGGGGGGGCCCCGCACTTCCTTTTCCTGTTGGAGTTCTCGAGGCGCTGCGCTACACGCCGTTGCGTTCAGATACACAGAGGAGCCAAACTGGATCTGAAATCGCCGCCGAACCGACGGATAAGCGAGGAAAGACGATCGTTTCACTCGGATACGGGTGAGAGGCGTCCCGCGGAGAGAAACGGCCGTTGGCCGAGGGGCTCGGTTTCCACGAGTGACGGACCCGGGCCGGCGTGTGCGTGGGGACTCGGGCGGGCGGCCGCTGGGCCTGGCCGAGACCTCCATGCAGATCAACTGAACTAGTGGGGCTCAAAAAGACAAAAGGAGAAGAGCCGGGGGACGGGCGCCGCGTGGCGTGGCGTGGCCTTGGGCCCGGGTGGGTCTGCTGGCCTGGGACAGGCCCGATTTTGAGTCGGTCAGTTTAACCCCCTGTCTCTCCCTCTCTCCGTCTCAGGTCTGTCAGCACAAGATCATGTCTCGGTTCTTTGCCACCGGCTCCGACAGCGAGTCCGAAGAGTCGTCCTCCGGGGACGAGATCGCGCCCAAGCCCACCGGCAGCACCTACGCCAAGCAGTGAGTCTGTCCCCCTGCTGTGGGGCTGTGCTGCCTGCCTGCCTGTCTGTCTCATCATCTCCCTGTCTGTCTCCCCGCCTGTCTGTCTCATCATCTCCCTGTCTGTCTGCTGTGGGGCTGTGCTGCCTGCCTGCCTGTCTCATCATCTCCCTGTCTGTCTCCCCGCCTGTCTGTCTCATCATCTCCCTGTCTGTCTGCTGTGGGGCTGTGCTGCCTGCCTGTCTCATCATCTCCCTGTCTGTCTCCCTGCCTGTCTGTCTCATCATCTCCCTGTCTGTCTGCTGTGGGGCTGTGCTGCCTGCCTGCCTGTCTGTCTCATCATCTCCCTGTCTGTCTCATCATCTCCCTGTCTGTCTCCCCGCCTGTCTGTCTCATCATCTCCCTGTCTGTCTGCTGTGGGGCTGTGCTGCCTGCCTGCCTGTCTGTTTCATCATCTCCCTGTCTGTCTGCTGTGGGGCTGTGCTGCCTGCCTGTCTGTCTGTTTCATCATCTCCCTGTCTGTCTGCTGTGGGGCTGTGCTGCCTGCCTGTCTGTCTGTTTCATCATCTCCCTGTCTGTCTGCTGTGGGGCTGTGCTGCCTGCCTGTCTGTCTGCCTCCTCATCTCCCTGTCCGCCTGCTGTGAGGCTGTGCTGCCTGCCTGTCTCTTCATCTCCCTGCCTGCCTGTCTCTTCATCTCCCTGCCTGCCTGTCTCTTCATCTCCCTGTCCCCCTGCTGTGGGGCTGTGCTGCCTGCCTGTCTGTCTGTTTCATCATCTCCCTGTCTGCCTGCTGTGAGGCTGTGCTGTCTGTCTGTCTCATCATCTCCCTGTCCGCCTGCCTGTCTCATCGTCTCGCTCGCTGTCTCCCTGCCTGCCTGCGCTCAGTCCTGATCTGTTGACGTCTGTCTGTCCCTCCCCAGGTCTCTCTTGCTCAGTGACGATGAGGAGGACACGAAGAGGGTGGTGCGCAGTGCCAAGGACAAGAGGTCAGTCTCCCTCCCTCTCTCTCTCGGTCCCCGTCTCTCCTCCTCATCAATCCTCCTCAGTCCCTGTCTCTCTCCACCTCAGTCAGTTTCAGTTCGAGGTGTTTTATTAGCATGACCAATGAGTAAAATGAGTGTTGCCAAAGCAAAACAAATACCATTAACATAAAACAAAAATCACCAGACACTTACAGGCATTTACAATAAAGGCACAGTCATAAAATATTTACATATAGACATATGGAGCATTATTGAGAGACAGGCTCACTGTCTGTTCCTCAGGCTGGGACAGGAGATCACACACTGTATTATTATTATTGAGAGACAGGCTCACTGTCTGTTCCTCAGGCTGGGACAGGAGATCACACACTGTATTATTATTATTGAGAGACAGGCTCACTGTCTGTTCCTCAGGCTGGGACAGGAGATCACACACTGTATTATTATTATTGAGAGACAGGCTCACTGTCTGTTCCTCAGGCTGGGACAGGAGATCACACACTGTATTATTATTATTGAGAGACGGGCTCACTGTCTGTTCCTCAGGCTGGGACAGGAGATCACACACTGTATTATTATTATTGAGAGACGGGCTCACTGTCTGTTCCTCAGGCTGGGACAGGAGATCACACACTGTATTATTATTATTGAGAGACGGGCTCACTGTCTGTTCCTCAGGCTGGGACAGGAGATCACACACTGTATTATTATTATTGAGAGACGGGCTCACTGTCTGTTCCTCAGGCTGGGACAGGAGATCACACACTGTATTATTATTATTGAGAGACGGGCTCACTGTCTGTTCCTCAGGCTGGGACAGGAGATCACACACTGTATTATTATTATTGAGAGACGGGCTCACTGTCTGTTCCTCAGGCTGGGACAGGAGATCACACACTGTATTATTATTATTGAGAGACGGGCTCACTGTCTGTTCCTCAGGCTGGGACAGGAGATCACACACTGTATTATTATTATTGAGAGACGGGCTCACTGTCTGTTCCTCAGGCTGGGACAGGAGATCACACACTGTATTATTATTATTGAGAGACGGGCTCACTGTCTGTTCCTCAGGCTGGGACAGGAGATCACACACTGTATTATTATTATTGAGAGACGGGCTCACTGTCTGTTCCTCAGGCTGGGACAGGAGATCACACACTGTATTATTATTATTGAGAGACAGGCTCACTGTCTGTTCCTCAGGCTGGGACAGGAGATCACACACTGTATTATTATTATTGAGAGTCAGGCTCACTGTCTGTTCCTCAGGCTGGGACAGGAGATCACACACTGTATTATTATTGAGAGACAGGCTCACTGTCTGTTCCTCAGGCTGGGACAGGAGATCACACATTGTATTATTATTATTGAGAGTCAGGCTCACTGTCTGTTCCTCAGGCTGGGACAGGAGATCACACACTGTATTATTATTATTGAGAGACGGGCTCACTGTCTGTTCCTCAGGCTGGGACAGGAGATCACACACTGTATTATTATTATTGAGAGACGGGCTCACTGTCTGTTCCTCAGGCTGGGACAGGAGATCACACACTGTATTATTATTATTGAGAGACGGGCTCACTGTCTGTTCCTCAGGCTGGGACAGGAGATCACACACTGTATTATTATTATTGAGAGTCAGGCTCACTGTCTGTTCCTCAGGCTGGGACAGGAGATCACACACTGTATTATTATTATTGAGAGTCAGGCTCACTGTCTGTTCCTCGGGCTGGGACAGGAGATCACACACTGTATTATTATTATTGAGAGACAGGCTCACTGTCTGTTCCTCGGGCTGGGACAGGAGATCACACACTGTATTATTATTATTGAGAGACAGGCTCACTGTCTGTTCCTCGGGCTGGGACAGGAGATCACACACTGTATTATTATTATTGAGAGACAGGCTCACTGTCTGTTCCTCGGGCTGGGACAGGAGATCACACACTGTATTATTATTATTGAGAGACAGGCTCACTGTCTGTTCCTCGGGCTGGGACAGGAGATCACACACTGTATTATTATTATTGAGAGTCAGGCTCACTGTCTGTTCCTCGGGCTGGGACAGGAGATCACACACTGTATTATTATTATTGAGAGACAGGCTCACTGTCTGTTCCTCGGGCTGGGACAGGAGATCACACACTGTATTATTATTATTGAGAGACGGGCTCACTGTCTGTTCCTCGGGCTGGGACAGGAGATCACACACTGTATTATTATTATTGAGAGACGGGCTCACTGTCTGTTCCTCAGGCTGGGACAGGAGATCACACACTGTATTATTATTATTGAGAGACGGGCTCACTGTCTGTTCCTCAGGCTGGGACAGGAGATCACACACTGTATTATTATTATTGAGAGACGGGCTCACTGTCTGTTCCTCAGGCTGGGACAGGAGATCACACACTGTATTATTATTATTGAGAGACGGGCTCACTGTCTGTTCCTCAGGCTGGGACAGGAGATCACACACTGTATTATTATTATTGAGAGTCAGGCTCACTGTCTGTTCCTCAGGCTGGGACAGGAGATCACACACTGTATTATTATTATTGAGAGACAGGCTCACTGTCTGTTCCTCAGGCTGGGACAGGAGATCACACACTGTATTATTATTATTGAGAGACAGGCTCACTGTCTGTTCCTCAGGCTGGGACAGGAGATCACACACTGTATTATTATTATTGAGAGACAGGCTCACTGTCTGTTCCTCAGGCTGGGACAGGAGATCACACACTGTATTATTATTATTGAGAGACAGGCTCACTGTCTGTTCCTCAGGCTGGGACAGGAGATCACACACTGTATTATTATTATTGAGAGACAGGCTCACTGTCTGTTCCTCAGGCTGGGACAGGAGATCACACACTGTATTATTATTATTGAGAGACGGGCTCACTGTCTGTTCCTCAGGCTGGGACAGGAGATCACACACTGTATTATTATTATTGAGAGACGGGCTCACTGTCTGTTCCTCAGGCTGGGACAGGAGATCACACACTGTATTATTATTATTGAGAGACGGGCTCACTGTCTGTTCCTCAGGCTGGGACAGGAGATCACACACTGTATTATTATTATTGAGAGACGGGCTCACTGTCTGTTCCTCAGGCTGGGACAGGAGATCACACACTGTATTATTATTATTGAGAGTCAGGCTCACTGTCTGTTCCTCAGGCTGGGACAGGAGATCACACA
Organism: Lepisosteus oculatus; assembly: GCF_040954835.1. NCBI lineage: Eukaryota > Metazoa > Chordata > Actinopteri > Semionotiformes > Lepisosteidae > Lepisosteus > Lepisosteus oculatus. The sequence continues at coordinate 2,696,907 of NC_090699.1, forward strand.
CTGTATTATTATTATTGAGAGACAGGCTCACTGTCTGTTCCTCAGGCTGGGACAGGAGATCACACACTGTATTATTATTATTGAGAGACAGGCTCACTGTCTGTTCCTCAGGCTGGGACAGGAGATCACACACTGTATTATTATTATTGAGAGACAGGCTCACTGTCTGTTCCTCAGGCTGGGACAGGAGATCACACACTGTATTATTATTATTGAGAGACAGGCTCACTGTCTGTTCCTCAGGCTGGGACAGGAGATCACACACTGTATTATTATTATTGAGAGACAGGCTCACTGTCTGTTCCTCAGGCTGGGACAGGAGATCACACACTGTATTATTATTATTGAGAGACAGGCTCACTGTCTGTTCCTCAGGCTGGGACAGGAGATCACACACTGTATTATTATTATTGAGAGACAGGCTCACTGTCTGTTCCTCAGGCTGGGACAGGAGATCACACACTGTATTATTATTATTGAGAGACGGGCTCACTGTCTGTTCCTCAGGCTGGGACAGGAGATCACACACTGTATTATTATTATTGAGAGACGGGCTCACTGTCTGTTCCTCAGGCTGGGACAGGAGATCACACACTGTATTATTATTATTGAGAGACGGGCTCACTGTTCCTCAGGCTGGGACAGGAGATCACACACTGTATTATTATTATTGAGAGACAGGCTCACTGTCTGTTCCTCAGGCTGGGACAGGAGATCACACACTGTATTATTATTATTGAGAGACAGGCTCACTGTCTGTTTCTCAGGCTGGGACAGGAGATCACACACTGTATTATTATTATTGAGAGACAGGCTCACTGTCTGTTCCTCAGGCTGGGACAGGAGATCACACACTGTATTATTATTATTGAGAGACAGGCTCACTGTCTGTTCCTCAGGCTGGGACAGGAGATCACACACTGTATTATTATTATTGAGAGTCAGGCTCACTGTCTGTTCCTCAGGCTGGGACACGAGATCACACACTGTATTATTATTATTGAGAGACAGGCTCACTGTCTGTTCCTCAGGCTGGGACAGGAGATCACACACTGTATTATTATTATTGAGAGACAGGCTCACTGTCTGTTCCTCAGGCTGGGACAAGAGGTCACACACTGTATTATTATTATTGAGAGACGGGCTCACTGTCTGTTCCTCAGGCTGGGACAGGAGATCACACACTGTATTATTATTATTGAGAGACAGGCTCACTGTCTGTTCCTCAGGCTGGGACAGGAGATCACACACTGTATTATTATTATTGAGAGACAGGCTCACTGTTCCTCAGCCTGGGACAGGAGATCACACACTGTATTATTATTATTGAGAGACAGGCTCACTGTCTGTTCCTCAGGCTGGGACAGGAGATCACACACTGTATTATTATTATTGAGAGACAGGCTCACTGTCTGTTCCTCAGGCTGGGACAGGAGATCACACACTGTATTATTATTATTGAGAGACAGGCTCACTGTCTGTTCCTCAGGCTGGGACAAGAGGTCACACACTGTATTATTATTATTGAGAGACGGGCTCACTGTCTGTTCCTCAGGCTGGGACAGGAGATCACACACTGTATTATTATTATTGAGAGACAGGCTCACTGTCTGTTCCTCAGGCTGGGACAGGAGATCACACACTGTATTATTATTATTGAGAGACAGGCTCACTGTTCCTCAGCCTGGGACAGGAGATCACACACTGTATTATTATTATTGAGAGACAGGCTCACTGTCTGTTCCTCAGGCTGGGACAGGAGATCACACACTGTATTATTATTATTGAGAGACAGGCTCACTGTCTGTTCCTCAGGCTGGGACAGGAGATCACACACTGTATTATTATTATTGAGAGACGGGCTCACTGTCTGTTCCTCAGGCTGGGACAGGAGATCACACACTGTATTATTATTATTGAGAGACAGGCTCACTGTCTGTTCCTCAGGCTGGGACAGGAGATCACACACTGTATTATTATTATTGAGAGACAGGCTCACTGTCTGTTCCTCAGGCTGCCTCAGCCTCTGTCTCTCCTGCTCTCTCTCTCTCTCATCTGCTCGGTGAGAGCCTGTCTGGGCTCAGACTGGGTGTGTGGGCCTCGGTCCCGTGTCCGTTTCCCCGTGACACAGCCTGACCCCTGTGCCGGCGCAGGTTCGAGGAGCTGACCAACCTGATCAAGACCATCCGCAACGCGATGAAGATCCGCGACATGGCCAAGTGCCTGGAGGAGTTCGAGCAGCTCTGCAGGGCCTTCCTCAAGTCCAAGACCATCGTGGACAAGGAGGGCGTCCCCCGCTTCTACATTCGCCTACTGGCTGACCTGGAGGACTACCTCAACGAGGTGCTCCGCCCCCAGCCTGTCCGCTGTCCGCTGTCCGCTGTCCGGACTGACCCCTGTCTGTGTCCGCTGTCCGCTGTCTGGACTGACCCCTGTCTGTGTCCGCTGTCTGGACTGACCCCTGTCTGTGTCCGCTGTCTGGACTGACCCCTGTCTGTGTCCGCTGTCCGCTGTCTGGACTGACCCCTGTCTGTGTCCGCTGTCTGGACTGACCCCTGTCTGTGTCCGCTGTCCGCTGTCTGGACTGACCCCTGTCTGTGTCCGCTGTCCGCCTCTGTCCGGACTGACCCCTGTCTGTGTCCGCTGTCCGCTGTCTGGACTGACCCCTGTCTGTGTCCGCTGTCCGCTGTCCGGACTGACCCCTGTCTGTGTCCGCTGTCTGGACTGACCCCTGTCTGTGTCCGCTGTCCGCTGTCCGGACTGACCCCTGTCTGTGTCCGCTGTCTGGACTGACCCCTGTCTGGACTGACCCCTGTCTGTGTCCGCTGTCCGCTGTCTGGACTGACCCCTGTCTGTGTCCGCTGTCCGCTGTCCGGACTGACCCCTGTCTGTGTCCGCTGTCCGCTGTCTGGACTGACCCCTGTCTGTGTCCGCTGTCCGCCTCTGTCCGGACTGACCCCTGTCTGTGTCCGATGTCTGGACTGACCCCTGTCTGTGTCCGCTGTCTGGACTGACCCCTGTCTGTGTCCGCTGTCCGCTGTCTGGACTGACCCCTGTCTGTGTCCGCTGTCTGGACTGACCCCTGTCTGTGTCCGCTGTCCGCTGTCTGGACTGACCCCTGTCTGTGTCCGCTGTCTGGACTGACCCCTGTCTGGACTGACCCCTGTCTGTGTCCGCTGTCCGCCTCTGTCTGGACTGACCCCTGTCTGTGTCCGCTGTCCACTGTCTGGACTGACCCCTGTCTGTGTCCGCTGTCCACTGTCTGGACTGACCCCTGTCTGTGTCCGCTGTCCGCTGTCTGGACTGACCCCTGTCTGTGTCCGCTGTCCGCTGTCTGGACTGACCCCTGTCTGTGTCCGCTGTCCGCCTCTGTCCGGACTGACCCCTGTCTGTGTCCGCTGTCCGGTGTCCGGACTGACCCCTGTCTGTGTCCGCTGTCTGGACTGACCCCTGTCTGTGTCCGCTGTCCGCCTCTGTCTGGACTGACCCCTGTCTGTGTCCGCTGTCCGCCTCTGTCCGGACTGACCCCTGTCTGTGTCCGCTGTCCGGTGTCTGGACTGACCCCTGTCTGTGTCCGCTGTCCGCCTCTGTCCGGACTGACCCCTGTCTGTGTCCGCTGTCCGGTGTCCGGACTGACCCCTGTCTGTGTCCGCTGTCTGGACTGACCCCTGTCTGTGTCCGCTGTCTGGACTGACCCCTGTCTGTGTCCGCTGTCCGCCTCTGTCCGGACTGACCCCTGTCTGTGTCCGCTGTCCGCTGTCTGGACTGACCCCTGTCTGTGTCCGCTGTCTGGACTGACCCCTGTCTGTGTCCGCTGTCCGCCCCTGTCTGGACTGACCCCTGTCTGTGTCCGCTGTCCGCCTCTGTCCGGACTGACCCCTGTCTGTGTCCGCTGTCCGCTGTCTGGACTGACCCCTGTCTGTGTCCGCTGTCTGGACTGACCCCTGTCTGTGTCCGCTGTCCGGACTGACCCCTGTCTGTGTCCGCTGTCTGGACTGACCCCTGTCTGTGTCCGCTGTCTGGACTGACCCCTGTCTGTGTCCGCTGTCCGCTGTCCGGACTGACCCCTGTCTGTGTCCGCTGTCCGGTGTCCGGACTGACCCCTGTCTGTGTCCGCTGTCTGGACTGACCCCTGTCTGTGTCCGCTGTCCGCTGTCCGGACTGACCCCTGTCTGTGTCCGCTGTCTGGACTGACCCCTGTCTGTGTCCGCTGTCCGCTGTCCGGACTGACCCCTGTCTGTGTCCGCTGTCTGGACTGACCCCTGTCTGTGTCCGCTGTCCGCTGTCTGGACTGACCCCTGTCTGTGTCCGCTGTCCGCTGTCCGGACTGACCCCTGTCTGTGTCCGCTGTCCGCTGTCTGGACTGACCCCTGTCTGTGTCCGCTGTCCGCTGTCTGGACTGACCCCTGTCTGTGTCCGCTGTCCGGACTGACCCCTGTCTGTGTCCGCTGTCCGCTGTCTGGACTGACCCCTGTCTGTGTCCGCTGTCCGGACTGACCCCTGTCTGTGTCCGCTGTCCGCTGTCTGGACTGACCCCTGTCTGTGTCCGCTGTCCGCTGTCTGGACTGACCCCTGTCTGTGTCCGCTGTCCGCTGTCTGGACTGACCCCTGTCTGTGTCCGCTGTCCGCTGTCTGGACTGACCCCTGTCTGTGTCCGCTGTCTGGACTGACCCCTGTCTGTGTCCGCTGTCCGCTGTCTGGACTGACCCCTGTCTGTGTCCGCTGTCCGCTGTCTGGACTGACCCCTGTCTGTGTCCGCTGTCTGGACTGACCCCTGTCTGTGTCCGCTGTCTGGACTGACCCCTGTCTGTGTCCGCTGTCTGGACTGACCCCTGTCTGTGTCCGCTGTCCGCTGTCTGGACTGACCCCTGTCTGTGTCCGCTGTCTGGACTGACCCCTGTCTGTGTCCGCTGTCCGCTGTCTGGACTGACCCCTGTCTGTGTCCGCTGTCCGCCTCTGTCCGGACTGACCCCTGTCTGTGTCCGCTGTCCGCTGTCTGGACTGACCCCTGTCTGTGTCCGCTGTCCGCTGTCCGGACTGACCCCTGTCTGTGTCCGCTGTCTGGACTGACCCCTGTCTGTGTCCGCTGTCCGCTGTCTGGACTGACCCCTGTCTGTGTCCGCTGTCTGGACTGACCCCTGTCTGTGTCCGCTGTCCGCTGTCTGGACTGACCCCTGTCTGTGTCCGCTGTCCGCTGTCTGGACTGACCCCTGTCTGTGTCCGCTGTCCGCTGTCCGGACTGACCCCTGTCTGTGTCCGCTGTCTGGACTGACCCCTGTCTGGACTGACCCCTGTCTGTGTCCGCTGTCCGCTGTCTGGACTGACCCCTGTCTGTGTCCGCTGTCCGCTGTCTGGACTGACCCCTGTCTGTGTCCGCTGTCCGCTGTCTGGACTGACCCCTGTCTGTGTCCGCTGTCCGCCTCTGTCCGGACTGACCCCTGTCTGTGTCCGATGTCTGGACTGACCCCTGTCTGTGTCCGCTGTCTGGACTGACCCCTGTCTGTGTCCGCTGTCTGGACTGACCCCTGTCTGTGTCCGCTGTCTGGACTGACCCCTGTCTGTGTCCGCTGTCCGCTGTCTGGACTGACCCCTGTCTGTGTCCGCTGTCCGGACTGACCCCTGTCTGTGTCCGCTGTCCGCTGTCTGGACTGACCCCTGTCTGTGTCCGCTGTCCGCTGTCTGGACTGACCCCTGTCTGTGTCCGCTGTCCGCCTCTGTCCGGACTGACCCCTGTCTGTGTCCGATGTCTGGACTGACCCCTGTCTGTGTCGGTGTCCGGTGTCCGTACTGACCCCTGTCTGTGTCCGCTGTCCGCCTCTGTCCGGACTGACCCCTGTCTGTGTCCGCTGTCCGGTGTCCGGACTGACCCCTGTCTGTGTCCGCTGTCTGGACTGACCCCTGTCTGTGTCCGCTGTCCGCCTCTGTCCGGACTGACCCCTGTCTGTGTCCGCTGTCCGGTGTCTGGACTGACCCCTGTCTGTGTCCGCTGTCCGCCTCTGTCCGGACTGACCCCTGTCTGTGTCCGCTGTCCGCTGTCTGGACTGACCCCTGTCTGTGTCCGCTGTCTGGACTGACCCCTGTCTGTGTCCGCTGTCTGGACTGACCCCTGTCTGTGTCCGCTGTCTGGACTGACCCCTGTCTGTGTCCGCTGTCCGCTGTCCGGACTGACCCCTGTCTGTGTCCGCTGTCCGCTGTCTGGACTGACCCCTGTCTGTGTCCGCTGTCCGCTGTCTGGACTGACCCCTGTCTGTGTCCGCTGTCCGCTGTCCGGACTGACCCCTGTCTGTGTCCGCTGTCCGGACTGACCCCTGTCTGTGTCCGCTGTCTGGACTGACCCCTGTCTGTGTCCGCTGTCCGCTGTCCGGACTGACCCCTGTCTGTGTCCGCTGTCTGGACTGACCCCTGTCTGGACTGACCCCTGTCTGTGTCCGCTGTCCGCTGTCTGGACTGACCCCTGTCTGTGTCCGCTGTCCGCTGTCCGGACTGACCCCTGTCTGTGTCCGCTGTCCGCTGTCTGGACTGACCCCTGTCTGTGTCCGCTGTCCGCTGTCTGGACTGACCCCTGTCTGTGTCCGCTGTCCGCCTCTGTCCGGACTGACCCCTGTCTGTGTCCGATGTCTGGACTGACCCCTGTCTGTGTCGGTGTCCGGTGTCCGTACTGACCCCTGTCTGTGTCCGCTGTCCGCCTCTGTCCGGACTGACCCCTGTCTGTGTCCGCTGTCCGGTGTCCGGACTGACCCCTGTCTGTGTCCGCTGTCTGGACTGACCCCTGTCTGTGTCCGCTGTCTGGACTGACCCCTGTCTGTGTCCGCTGTCCGCTGTCTGGACTGACCCCTGTCTGTGTCCGCTGTCTGGACTGACCCCTGTCTGTGTCCGCTGTCTGGACTGACCCCTGTCTGTGTCCGCTGTCCACTGTCTGGACTGACCCCTGTCTGTGTCCGCTGTCCGGTGTCCGGACTGACCCCTGTCTGTGTCCGCTGTCTGGACTGACCCCTGTCTGTGTCCGCTGTCCGCCTCTGTCCGGACTGACCCCTGTCTGTGTCCGCTGTCCGGTGTCTGGACTGACCCCTGTCTGTGTCCGCTGTCCGCCTCTGTCCGGACTGACCCCTGTCTGTGTCTGCTGTCCGCTGTCTGGACTGACCCCTGTCTGTGTCCGCTGTCTGGACTGACCCCTGTCTGTGTCCGCTGTCCGCTGTCTGGACTGACCCCTGTCTGTGTCCGCTGTCTGGACTGACCCCTGTCTGTGTCCGCTGTCTGGACTGACCCCTGTCTGTGTCCGGTGTCTGGACTGACCCCTGTCTGTGTCCGCTGTCCGCCTCTGTCCGGACTGACCCCTGTCTGTGTCCAGTGTCCGCTGTCCGGACTGACCCCTGTCTGTGTCCGCTGTCCGCCTCTGTCCGGACTGACCCCTGTCTGTGTCCAGTGTCCGCTGTCTGGACTGACCCCTGTCTGTGTCGGTGTCCGCTGTCCGGTGTCCGTACTGACCCCTGTCTGTGTCCGCTGTCCGCTGTCCGGACTGACCCCTGTCTGTGTCCCGTGTCCGGTGTGTGGATTGACCCCTGTCTGTGTCTTCGTCCCGTGTCCCCTGTCCCGTGTCCCCTGTCCCCTGTCCCCTGTCCCCTGTCCCCTGTCCCCTGTCCCCTGTCCCGTGTCCCGACTGACCTCTGTCTGTGTCTCGTGTCCGGTGTGTCCCCTGTCCCCTGTCCCGTGTCCCGACTGACCCCTGTCTGTGTCTCAGCTGTGGGAGGACAAGGAGGGCAAGAAGAAGATGAACAAGAACAACGCCAAGGCCCTCAGCACCCTGAGGCAGAAGATCCGCAAGTACAACCGGGACTACGAGGCCCAGATCACCAGCTACAAGGAGGTGGGTCCCAGGCTCACAGACCACGCCCCAAGAACACGCCCCAGTCTGAACCCCAACAATGGTGCCCATTGTAGCTCACTCACAGACCTCTGTCACTCGATGACACACCCCACTGTACCCCGACACCACACCCCTGTCGTACCTCATGAACCCGGCTGCTATCCCAGCCTGCCCTGGGGCTGACTGACCCCAGTCTCTCCCTCGTGACTCCTGCTGCTATCCCAGCCTGCCCTGGGGCTGACTGACTGTCTCTCCCTCTCCCTCCTCTCAGAACCCGGAGCAGTCGGCGGAGGAGGAGGAGGAGAAGGATGATGAAGACTCTGAAGGTGAGGAGCTGGAGGAGTCGGGGTGTTGCAGGGAGTACCCCGGTTGACCCAGAGCAGGGGAGAGCACCGAGCCGCGTGTGCGCAGAACGCCCCCTGTCTGTCTGTGTGTGTGAGGCTCCCAGCCGCCAGCCTGACCCCTGACCCTGCCTGTCTGTGTGTGTGTGAGGCTCCCAGCCTCCAGCCTGACCCCTGACCCCTCCTGTCTGTGTGTGTGTGTGTGAGGCTCCCAGCCTCCAGCCTGACCCCTCCTGTCTGTGTGTGTGTGAGGCTCCCAGCCGCCAGCCTGACCCCTGACCCCTGACCCCTGACCCCGCCTGTCTGTGTGTGTGTGAGGCTCCCAGCCGCCAGCCTGACCCCTGACCCCTCCTGTCTGTGTGTGTGTGAGGCTCCCAGCCGCCAGCCTGACCCCTGACCCCGCCTGTCTGTGTGTGTGTGAGGCTCCCAGCCGCCAGCCTGACCCCTGACCCCTGACCCCGCCTGTCTGTGTGTGTGTGAGGCTCCCAGCCACCAGCCTGACCCCTGACCCCTGACCCCTCCCCTGTCCCGCAGGCTCGTCCTCGGACAGCGAGGCCGACCAGGCCGAGGATGACGACGGTGGCATGTCGGTGAAGACCTTCCTGAAGAAGAAGGCGCCCGGCGAGCCGGCCGGCGACGCCCGCAAGGCCTTCCTGAAGGGGGCGGAGGTGCGCGGGGGGGCGCCGCGGGCGGGGGGGGCGGGCCGGCGTCCGGCGGGCCGGCGGCTGACGGGGCTCTCGCTGTGCTGCAGGACGAGGAGGAGGACAGCGAGGACAGCGACGATGACGAGGACTGGGGCTCCGACACGGTGGACTCGGACTCCGAGAGCGAGGACGACGAGGGGAAGAGCGCATCCCTGGCCATGGCCTTCCTCAAGAAGTGAGTGAGACTGAGCCTCCTCTCCCTCAGCGAGACTGAGCCTCCTCTCCCTCAGCGAGACTGAGCCTCCTCTCCCTCAGCGAGACTGAGCCCTCCTCTCCCTCCCTCAGTGAGACTGAGCCCTCCTCTCCCTCCCTCAGTGAGACTGAGCCCTCCTCTCCCTCCCTCAGTGAGACTGAGCCCTCCTCTCCCTCCCTCAGTGAGACTGAGCCTCCTCTCCCTCAGTGAGACTGAGCCTCCTCTCCCTCAGTGAGACTGAGCCCCCCTCTCCCTCAGTGAGACTGAGCCCCCCTCTCCCTCAGTGAGACTGAGCCCCCCTCTCCCTCAGTGAGACTGAGCCCCCCTCTCCCTCAGTGAGACTGAGCCCCCCTCTCCCTCAGTGAGACTGAGCCTCCTCTCCCTCAGTGAGACTGAGCCTCCTCTCCCTCAGTGAGACTGAGCCTCCTCTTTGCGGTCAGTGTGTCTGTATGAACCCCTCTCTCTCTCAGTGCAGTGTTAATGTACTAGAGTGTCCAGTCAGTGTGTCTGTATGAACCCCTCTCTCTCTCAGTGCAGTGTTAATGTACTGGAGTGTCCAGTCAGTGTGTCTGTATGAACCCCTCTCTCTCTCAGTGCAGTGTTAATGTACTGGAGTGTCCAGTCAGTGTGTCTGTATTAACCCCTCTCTCTCTCAGTGCAGTGCTAATGTACTGGAGTGTCCAGTCAGTGTGTCTGTATGAACCCCTCTCTCTCTCAGTGCAGTGTTCATGTACTGGAGTGTCCAGTCAGTGTGTCTGTATGAACCCCTCTCTCTCTCAGTGCAGTGTTCATGTACTGGAGTGTCCAGTCAGTGTGTCTGTATGAACCCCTCTCTCTCTCAGTGCAGTGTTAATGTACTGGAGTGTCCAGTCAGTGTGTGTGTATGAACCCCTCTCTCTCTCAGTGCAGTGTTAATGTACTGGAGTGTCCAGTCAGTGTGTGTGTATTAACCCCTCTCTCTCAGTGCAGTGTTAATGTACTGGAGTGTCCAGTCAGTGTGTGTGTATTAGCCCCTCTCTCTCTCTCAGTGCAGTGTTAATGTACTGGAGTGTCCAGTCAGTGTGTCTGTATGAACCCCTCTCTCTCTCTCAGTGCAGTGTTAATGTACTGGAGTGTCCAGTCAGTGTGTCTGTATGAACCCCTCTCTCTCTCAGTGCAGTGTTAATGTACTGGAGTGTCCAGTCAGTGTGTCTGTATTAACCCCTCTCTCTCTCAGTGCAGTGTTAATGTACTGGAGTGTCCAGTCAGTGTGTCTGTATTAACCCCTCTCTCTCTCAGTGCAGTGTTAATGTACTGGAGTGTCCAGTCAGTGTGTCTGTATTAACCCCTCTCTCTCTCAGTGCAGTGTTAATGTACTGGAGTGTCCAGTCAGTGTGTGTGTATTAACCCCTCTCTCTCTCAGTGCAGTGTTAATGTACTGGAGTGTCCAGTCAGTGTGTCTGTATTAACCCCTCTCTCTCTCAGTGCAGTGTTAATGTACTGGAGTGTCCAGTCAGTGTGTGTGTATTAACCCCTCTCTCTCTCTCAGTGCAGTGTTAATGTACTGGAGTGTCCAGTCAGTGTGTCTGTATTAACCCCTCTCTCTCTCAGTGCAGTGTTAATGTACTGGAGTGTCCAGTCAGTGTGTCTGTATTAACCCCTCTCTCTCTCAGTGCAGTGTTAATGTACTGGAGTGTCCAGTCAGTGTGTGTGTATTAACCCCTCTCTCTCTCAGTGCAGTGTTAATGTACTGGAGTGTCCAGTCAGTGTGTCTGTATGAACCCCTCTCTCTCTCAGTGCTGTGTTAATGTACTGGAGTGTCCAGTCAGTGTGCCTGTATTAACCCCTCTCTCTCTACTGGAGTGTCCAGTCAGTATCTGTACTAACCCCCCTCTCTCTCAGTGCAGTGTTAATGTACTGGAGTGTCCAGTCAGTGTGTGTGTATGAACCCCTCTCTCTCTCAGTGCAGTGTTAATGTACTGGAGTGTCCAGTCAGTGTGCCTGTATTAACCCCTCTCTCTCTCAGTGCAGTGTTAATGTACTGGAGTGTCCAGTCAGTGTGTGTATTAACCCCTCTCTCTTTCAGTGCAGTGTTAATGTACTGGAGTGTCCAGTCAGTGTGTCTGTATTAACCCCTCTCCCTCTCTGTGCAGTGTTAATGTACTGGAGTGTCCAGTCAGTGTGTCTGTATTAACCCCTCTCTCTCTCAGTGCAGTGTTAATGTACTGGAGTGTCCAGTCAGTGTGTCTGTATGAACCCCTCTCTCTCAGTGCAGTGTTAATGTACTGGAGTGTCCAGTCAGTGTGTGTGTATGAACCCCTCTCTCTCTCAGTGCGGTGTTAGTGTCCTGTGCTGACCCGTCTCTCTCTCAGGACGCAGGAGGGAGACAGGCGCTCTGTGGACAAGAAGAAGGAGAGCAGGAAGAAGGGTCACCGGCGGCGCGACCGGCCGGAGGAGGGCGAGGGCGAGGAGGAGGGCGGCGAGGGCGAGGGCGAGGGCGAGGGCGAGTGGGAGAAGGTGAAGGGCGGGGCGCCGCTCGTCAAGGTGAGGCTCTCTCCTGGGGGTGCGGGGGGGCGCAGCCGAGCGACCCCGGGTGACCCCGAGCGACCGTCTCCCTCCCCGCAGGAGAAGCCCAAGATGTTCGCCAAGGGCACGGAGATCAACACCGCCGTGGTGCTCAAGAAGCTCAACGAGATCCTGCAGGCGCGAGGGAAGAAGGGCACGGACCGGTCAGTCACCCCTCGGGCCTGGCCTGTTGTCCACCCGTCCTGTCTCTGTCCCTCTGTCTGTGTTCGACAGCCGTGTCCAGCCTCCTGACCTCTCGCCTGTCCCTGTCTCTGTCCCTGTCTCTGTTGGACAGCGGTGTCCAGCCTGCTGACCTTTCGCCTGTCCCTGTCTCTGTTGGACAGCGGTGTCCAGCCTGCTGACCTCTCGCCTGTCCCTGTCTCTGTTGAACAGCGGTGTCCAGCCTGCTGACCTCTCACCTGTCTCTGTCTGTCCCTGTCTCTGTTGGACAGCGGTGTCCAACCCGCTGACCTCTCGCCTGTCCCTGTCTCTCTCTCTGTTGGACAGCGGTGTCCAGCCTGCTGACCTCTCGCCGGTCCCTGTCTCTGTTGGACAGCGGTGTCCACCCTGCTGACCTCTCACCTGTCTCTGTCCCTGTTGGACAGCGGTGTCCAGCCTCCTGACCTCTCGCCTGTCCCTGTCTCTGTTGGACATCGGTGTCCAGCCCGCTGACCTCTCGCCTGTCCCTGTCTCTGTTGGACAGCGGTGTCCAGCCCGCTGACCTCTCGCCTGTCCCTGTCTCTGTTGGACAGCGGTGTCCAGCCCGCTGACCTCTCGCCTGTCCCTGTCTCTGTTGGACAGCGGTGTCCAGCCCGCTGACCTCTCGCCTGTCTCTGTCCCGCAGGGCCGCCCAGATCGAGCTCCTGCACGCGCTGGCCAACATCGCGGCCGAGAACAACCTGGGTCAGGGCATCCTGGTCAAGATCAAGTTCAACATCGTGGCCTCGCTGTACGACTACAACCCCAACCTGGCCGCCTTCATGAAGGTGAGTCCCCTGTACCCCCACACCTCCTCTCCTGCTGCCCTGACCCCTGACCCCTGTACCCCCACACCTGCTCTCCTGCTGCCCTGACCCCTGTACCCCCAGAGCCTCTCTCCTGCTGCCCTGACCCCTGTACCCCCAGAGCCTCTCTCCTGCTGCCCTGACCCCTGTACCCCCAGAGCCTCTCTCCTGCTGCCCTGACCCCTGTACCCCCACACCTCCTCTCCTGCTGCCCTGACCCCTGACCCCTGTACCCCCACACCTGCTCTCCTGCTGCCCTGACCCCTGTACCCCCAGAGCCTCTCTCCTGCTGCCCTGACCCCTGTACCCCCAGAGCCTCTCTCCTGCTGCCCTGACCCCTGTACCCCCACACCTGCTCTCCTGCTGCCCTGACCCCTGTACCCCCAGAGCCGCTCTCCTGCTGCCCTGACCCCTGTACCCCCACACCTGCTCTCCTGCTGCCCTGACCCCTGTACCCCCACACCTGCTCTCCTGCTGCCCTGACCCCTGTACCCCCAGAGCCTCTCTCCTGCTGCCCTGACCCCTGTACCCCCAGAGCCTCTCTCCTGCTGCCCTGACCCCTGTACCCCCACACCTGCTCTCCTGCTGCCCTGACCCCTGTACCCCCACACCTGCTCTCCTGCTGCCCTGACCCCTGTACCCCCAGAGCCTCTCTCCTGCTGCCCTGACCCCTGTACCCCCACACCTCCTCTCCTGCTGCCCTGACCCCTCCTCTCCTGCTGCTCTGACCCCTGACCCCTGTCCCTCTGTCACCCCCACACCTGCTCTCCTGCTGCCTTAACCCCTGTTCCTCCGTCACCCCCAAATCTTCTTTTCTGCTGCCCTGACCCCTGTCCCGCTGTACCCCTAAAACACCTCTCCTGCTGCCCTGACCCCTGACCCCTGTGCCCCTCTCAGGCCGACATGTGGAAGAAGTGTCTGGACTGCATCAACGAGCTCCTGGACATCCTGTTCGAGCACCAGGACATGTTCATCGGGGAGAACATCGCCGAGGACAGCGAGAACCTGGCCATCTCGGACCAGGTAACCCCCCGAGCCCCCCGCCTGCGCCTGCCCGGCCCCCGGCCCCCCGCTGTCCCCTGACCGCTCTCTCCCCTGTCCAGCCCTTCAGGGTCCGCGGCTGCATCCTGACGCTCGTGGAGAGGATGGACGAGGAGTTCACCAAGATCATGCAGAACACCGACCCCCACTCACAGGGTATGAACCCCTCTCTCTCTCAGTGCAGTGTTCATGTACTGGAGTGTCCAGTCAGTGTGTGTGTATGAACCCCTCTCTCTCTCTCAGTGCAGTGTTAATGTACTGGAGTGTCCAGTCAGTGTGTCTGTATGAACCCCTCTCTCTCTCTCAGTGCAGTGTTAATGTACTGGAGTGTCCAGTCAGTGTGTGTGTATTAACCCCTCTCTCTCTCAGTCCAGTGTTAATGTACTGGAGTGTCCAGTCAGTGTGTCTGTATTAACCCCTCTCTCTCTCAGTGCAGTGTTAATGTACTGGAGTGTCCAGTCAGTGTGTCTGTATTAACCCCTCTCTCTCTCAGTGCAGTGTTAATGTACTGGAGTGTCCAGTCAGTGTGTGTGTATTAACCCCTCTCTCTCTCAGTGCAGTGTTAATGTACTGGAGTGTCCAGTCAGTGTGTGTGTATTAACCCCTCTCTCTCTCAGTGCAGTGTTAATGTACTGGAGTGTCCAGTCAGTGTGTCTGTATTAACCCCTCTCTCTCTCAGTGCAGTGTTACTGTACTGGAGTGTCCAGTCAGTGTGTCTGTATTAACCCCTCTCTCTCTCTCAGTGCAGTGTTAATGTACTGGAGTGTCCAGTCAGTGTGTCTGTATGAACCCCTCTCTCTCTCAGTGCAGTGTTAATGTACTGGAGTGTCCAGTCAGTGTGTGTGTATTAACCCCTCTCTCTCTCAGAGTATGTGGACAATCTGAAGGACGAGGGTCGTGTCTGCTCCATCATTGACCGGCTGCTGCAGTACCTGGACACCAAGGGCAGCACTGAGGAGATCTGCAGGGTCTACCTGCGCAGGATCATGCACACCTACTACAAGTTCGACTACAAGGCCCACCGCAGGACCCTGACCCACCAGCAGGGGGAGTCCAAGGTGCGCGTCTCAGAGTCGGCGTGTTTTCTCTTGTCCTGCCCTGTCCCAGGTCTTGTTTCCAACAGTGTCCTCTCTCCCTGGCCTGTCCTGTGTGTCTGTGTCCAGACTGACCTGCAGTGTCCACTCTCCCTGGCCTGTCCTGTCCTGTGTGTCTGTGTGCAGACTGACCTGCAGTGTCCTCTCTCTCTGTCCTGTCCTGTCCTGTGTGTCTGTGTCCATACTGACCTGCAGTGTCCTCTCTGCCTGGCCTGGCCTGTCCTGTGTGTCTGTGTCCGGACTGACCTGCAGTGTCCACTCTCCCTGGCCTGTCCTGTCCTGTGTGTCTGTGTGCGGACTGACCTGCAGTGTCCTCTCTCCCTGTCCTGTCCTGTCCTCTCCTGTCCTGTGTGTCTGTGTGCGGACTGACCTGCAGTGTCCTCTCTCTCTGTCCTGTCCTGTCCTGTGTGTCTGTGTCCATACTGACCTGCAGTGTCCTCTCTGCCTGGCCTGGCCTGTCCTGTGTGTCTGTGTCCGGACTGACCTGCAGTGTCCACTCTCCCTGGCCTGTCCTGTCCTGTGTGTCTGTGTCCGGACTGACCTGCAGTGTCCTCTCTCTCTCTCCCCTGTCCTGTCCTGCTGCTGGTGTCCCTCAGTCGGAGCTGGACCAGGCGGAGAGTGAGGGTGAGGACAGCGCTGTGCTGATGGACAGACTGTGCAAGTTCATCTACGCCAAGGACCGGACGGACCGGATCAGGACCTGCGCCATCCTCTGCCACATCTACCACCACGCGCTGCACAGCCGCTGGTACCAGGCCCGCGACCTCATGCTGATGAGCCACCTGCAGGACAACATCCAGCACGCTGACCCACCTGTGCAGGTAAATCCAGCACCCTGACCCACCTGTGCAGGTATATACATCACAGCACACCTGTATCATCCAGCACCCTGACCCACCTGTACAGGTATATACATCACAGCACACCTGTATCATCCAGCTCCCTGACCCACCTGTGCAGGTATATACATCACAGCACACCTGTATCATCCAGCTCCCTGACCCACCTGTGCAGGTATATACATCACAGCACACCTGTATCATCCAGCACACTGACCCACCTGTACAGGTATATACATCACAGCACACCTGTACCATCCAGCACCCTGACCCACCTGTACGGGTATATACATCACAGCACACCTGTACCATCCAGCACCCTGACCCACCTGTACGGGTGTATACATCACAGGACACCTGTATCATCCAGCGCCCTGGCCCACCTGTACGGGTGTATACATCACAGCACACCTGTATCATCCAGCGCCCTGGCCCACCTGTACGGGTATATACATCACAGCACACCTGTATCATCCAGCACCCTGACCCACCTGTACAGGTATATACATCACAGCACACCTGTACCATCCAGCACCCTGACCCACAGCACACCTATATCATCCAGCACACTGACCCACCTGTACAGGTATATACATCACAGCACACCTGTACCATCCAGCACCCTGACCCACCTGTACGGGTATATACATCACAGCACACCTGTATCATCCAGCACCCTGACCCACCTGTACGGGTATATACATCACAGCACACCTGTATCATCCAGCTCCCTGACCCACCTGTACGGGTGTATACATCATCACAGCACACCTGTACCATCCAGCACCCTGACCCACCTGTACAGGTATATACATCACAGCACACCTGTATCATCCAGCACACTGACCCACCTGTACAGGTATATACATCACAGCACACCTGTACCATCCAGCACCCTGACCCACCTGTACAGGTATATACATCACAGCACACCTGTACCATCCAGCACCCTGACCCAACTGTACGGGTATATACATCACAGCACACCTGTATCATCCAGCACCCTGACCCACCTGTACGGGTATATACATCACAGCACACCTGTATCATCCAGCTCCCTGACCCACCTGTACGGGTGTATACATCATCACAGCACACCTGTACCATCCAGCACCCTGACCCACCTGTACGGGTATATACATCACAGCACACCTGTATCATCCAGCTCCCTGACCCACCTGTACGGGTATATACATCACAGCACACCTGTACCATGCAGCACCCTGGCCCACCTGTGCAGGTATATACATCACAGCACACCTGTACCATCCAGCACCCTGGCCCACCTGTGCAGGTATATACATCACAGCACACCTGTACCATGCAGCACCCTGACCCACCTGTACGGGTATATACATCACAGCACACCTGCACCATCCAGCACCCTGACCCACCTGTACGGGTATATACATCACAGCACACCTGTACCATCCAGCTCCCTGACCCACCTGTACGGGTGTATACATCATCACAGCACACCTGTACCATCCAGCACCCTGACCCACCTGTACGGGTATATACATCACAGCACACCTGTATCATCCAGCTCCCTGACCCACCTGTACGGGTATATACATCACAGCACACCTGTACCATGCAGCACCCTGGCCCACCTGTGCAGGTATATACATCACAGCACACCTGTACCATCCAGCACCCTGGCCCACCTGTGCAGGTATATACATCACAGCACACCTGTACCATGCAGCACCCTGACCCACCTGTACGGGTATATACATCACAGCACACCTGTACCATCCAGCACCCTGACCCACCTGTACGGGTATATACATCACAGCACACCTGTACCATCCAGCACCCTGACCCAACTGTACAGGTATATACATCACAGCACACCTGTACCATCCAGCACCCTGACCCACCTGTACGGGTATATACATCACAGCACACCTGTACCATCCAGCACCCTGACCCACCTGTACGGGTGTATACATCACAGGACACCTGTATCATCCAGCGCCCTGGCCCACCTGTACGGGTGTATACATCACAGCACACCTGTATCATCCAGCGCCCTGGCCCACCTGTACGGGTATATACATCACAGCACACCTGTATCATCCAGCGCCCTGGCCCACCTGTACGGGTATATACATCACAGCACACCTGTACCATCCAGCACCCTGGCCCACCTGTACGGGTGTATACATCACAGGACACCTGTATCATCCAGCGCCCTGGCCCACCTGTACGGGTGTATACATCACAGCACACCTGTATCATCCAGCGCCCTGGCCCACCTGTACGGGTATATACATCACAGCACACCTGTATCATCCGGCACCCTGGCCCACCTGTACGGGTATATACATCACAGCACACCTGTATCATCCGGCGCCCTGGCCCACCTGTACGGGTATATACATCACAGCACACCTGTATCATCCAGCACCCTGGCCCACCTGTACCATCCGGCACCCTGACCCACCTGTACAGGTATATACATCACAGCACACCTGTATCATCCAGCACCCTGACCCACCTGTACAGGTATATACATCACAGCACACCTGTATCATCCAGCACACTGACCCACCTGTACAGGTATATACATCACAGCACACCTGTATCATCCAGCACCCTGACCCACCTGTACAGGTATATACATCACAGCACACCTGTATCATCCAGCGCCCTGGCCCACCTGTACAGGTATATACATCACAGCACACCTGTATCATCCAGCATCCTGGCCCACCTGTACAGGTATATACATCACAGCACACCTGTACCATCCAGCACCCTGACCCACCTGTACAGGTATATACATCACAGCACACCTGTACCATCCAGCACCCTGACCCACCTGTACAGGTATATACATCACAGCACACCTGTATCATCCAGCACCCTGACCCACCTGTACGGGTATATACATCACAGCACACCTGTACGGGTATATACATCACAGCACACCTGTATCATCCAGCGCCCTGGCCCACCTGTACAGGTATATACATCACAGCACACCTGTACCATCCAGCACCCTGACCCACCTGTACAGGTATATACATCACAGCACACCTGTATCATCCAGCTCCCTGACCCACCTGTACAGGTATATACATCACAGCACACCTGTACCATCCAGCACACTGACCCACCTGTACAGGTATATACATCACAGCACACCTGTATCATCCAGCACACTGAACCACCTGTACGGGTATATACATCACAGCACACCTGTACCATCCAGCACCCTGACCCACCTGTGCAGGTATATACATCACAGCACACCTGTACCATCCAGCACCCTGACCCACCTGTGCAGGTATATACATCACAGCACACCTGTATCATCCAGCACCCTGACCCACCTGTGCAGGTATATACATCACAGCACACCTGTATCATCCAGCACCCTGACCCACCTGTACAGGTATATACATCACAGTACACCTGTATCATCCAGCACCCTGACCCACCTGTACAGGTATATACATCACAGCACACCTGTATCATCCAGCACACTGAACCACCTGTGCAGGTATATACATCACAGCACACCTGTATCATCCAGCACCCTGACCCACCTGTACGGGTATATACATCACAGCACACCTGTATCATCCAGCGCCCTGACCCACCTGTACGGGTATATACATCACAGTACACCTGTATCATCCAGCACCCTCACCCACCTGTGCAGGTATATACATCACAGCACACCTGTATCATCCAGCTCCCTGACCCACCTGTACGGGTATATACATCACAGCACACCTGTATCATCCGCGCCCTGGCCCACCTGTGCAGGTATATACATCACAGCACACCTGTATCATCCAGCACCCTGACCCACCTGTACAGGTATATACATCACAGCACACCTGTATCATCCAGCACCCTGACCCACCTGTACAGGTATATACATCACAGCACACCTGTATCATCCAGCACCCTGACCCACCTGTGCAGGTATATACATCACAGCACACCTGTATCATCCAGCGCCCTGGCCCACCTGTACAGGTATATACATCACAGCACACCTGTATCATCCAGCACCCTGACCCACCTGTACAGGTATATACATCACAGCACACCTGTACAGGTATATACATCACAGCACACCTGTATCATCCAGCGCCCTGGCCCACCTGTACAGGTATATACATCACAGCACACCTGTACAGGTATATACATCACAGCACACCTGTACAGGTATATACATCACAGCACACCTGCTGTCTACCGGAGCGCTGTCACAGGTGATGGTCGATTCCAGGGGGCCCTATGGACGCGTGTCTCTGCCTCACCCTGAGCTTCTGGGGTGCCGTCGGGGGTGCTGTGACCCTCTTCAAGATCAGCGGGTGGGAGCAGAGAACGTGTAGCCCTGAATTTACCCCACTCCCCCCTCCCCTCTCCCCGCGCCAGATCCTGTACAACCGGACCATGGTGCAGCTGGGCATCTGCGCCTTCAGGCAGGGCATGATCAAGGACGCCCACAACGCCCTGCTGGACATCCAGTCCAGCGGCCGCGCCAAGGAGCTGCTGGGCCAGGGCCTGCTGATGAGGAACATGCAGGAGAGGAACGCCGAGCAGGAGAAGATCGAGAAGAGGCGGCAGGTAACTGAGAGCAGCGTTCATGTCCTGGAGTGTCCAGTCAGTGTGTGTGTATTAACCCCTCTCTCTCTCAGTGCAGCGTTCATGTCCTGGAGTGTCCAGTCAGTGTGTGTGTATTAACCCCTCTCTCTCTCAGTGCAGTGTTAATGTACTGGAGTGTCCAGTCAGTGTGTGTGTATTAACCCCTCTCTCTCTCAGTGCAGCGTTCATGTCCTGGAGTGTCCAGTCAGTGTGTGTGTATTAACCCCTCTCTCTCTCTCAGTGCAGTGTTAATGTACTGGAGTGTCCAGTCAGTGTGTCTGTATGAACCCCTCTCTCTCTCAGTGCAGTGTTAATGTACTGGAGTGTCCAGTCAGTGTGTCTGTATTAACCCCTCTGTCTCAGTGCAGTGTTAATGTACTGGAGTGTCCAGTCAGTGTGTCTGTATTAACCCCTCTCTCTCAGTGCAGTGTTCATGTCCTGGAGTGTCCAGTCAGTGTGTGTGTATTAACCCCTCTCTCTCTCAGTGCAGTGTTAATGTACTGGAGTGTCCAGTCAGTGTGTGTGTATTAACCCCTCTCTCTCTCAGTGCAGTGTTAATGTACTGGAGTGTCCAGTCAGTGTGTCTGTATTAACCCCTCTCTCTCTCAGTGCAGTGTTAATGTACTGGAGTCTCCAGTCAGTGTGTCTGTATTAACCCCTCTCTCTCTCAGTGCAGTGTTAATGTACTGGAGTGTCCAGTCAGTGTGTGTGTATTAACCTCTCTCTCTCTCAGAGCAGTGTTAATGTACTGGAGTGTCCAGTCAGTGTGTCTGTATTAACCCCTCTCTCTCTCAGTGCAGTGTTAATGTACTGGAGTGTCCAGTCAGTGTGTCTGTATGAACCCCTCTCTCTCTCAGTGCAGTGTTAATGTACTGGAGTGTCCAGTCAGTGTGTCTGTATGAACCCCTCTCTCTCTCAGTGCAGTGTTAATGTACTGGAGTGTCCAGTCAGTGTGTGTGTATTAACCCCTCTCTCTCTCAGTGCAGTGTTAATGTACTGGAGTGTCCAGTCAGTGTGTGTATTAACCCCTCTCTCTCTCAGTGCAGTGTTAATGTACTGGAGTGTCCAGTCAGTGTGTCTGTATTAACCCCTCTCTCTCAGTGCAGTGTTCATGTCCTGGAGTGTCCAGTCAGTGTGTGTGTATTAACCCCTCTCTCTCTCAGTGCAGTGTTAATGTACTGGAGTGTCCAGTCAGTGTGTCTGTATTAACCCCTCTCTCTCTCAGTGCAGTGTTAATGTACTGGAGTGTCCAGTCAGTGTGTCTGTATTAACCCCTCTCTCTCAGTGCAGTGTTAATGTACTGGAGTGTCCAGTCAGTGTGTGTGTATTAACCCCTCTCTCTCTCAGTGCAGTGTTAATGTACTGGAGTGTCCAGTCAGTGTGTGTGTATTAACCCCTCTCTCTCTCAGTGCAGTGTTAATGTACTGGAGTGTCCAGTCAGTGTGTGTGTATGAACCCCTCTCTCTCTCAGTGCAGTGTTAATGTACTGGAGTGTCCAGTCAGTGTGTCTGTATTAACCCCTCTCTCTCTCAGTGCAGTGTTAATGTACTGGAGTGTCCAGTCAGTGTGTCTGTATTAACCCCTCTCTCTCTCTCAGTGCTGTGTTAATGTACTGGAGTGTCCAGTCAGTGTGTCTGTATGAACCCCTCTCTCTCTCTCAGTGCTGTGTTAATGTACTGGAGTGTCCAGTCAGTGTGT
Source organism: Lepisosteus oculatus (assembly GCF_040954835.1). Lineage (NCBI taxonomy): Eukaryota > Metazoa > Chordata > Actinopteri > Semionotiformes > Lepisosteidae > Lepisosteus > Lepisosteus oculatus. The sequence continues at coordinate 2,718,840 of NC_090699.1, forward strand.
CTGTATTAACCCCTCTGTCTCAGTGCAGTGTTAATGTACTGGAGTGTCCAGTCAGTGTGTGTGTATTAACCCCTCTCTCTCTCAGTGCAGTGTTCATGTCCTGGAGTGTCCAGTCAGTGTGTGTGTATTAACCCCTCTCTCTCTCAGTGCAGTGTTCATGTCCTGGAGTGTCCAGTCAGTGTGTCTGTATTAACCCCTCTCTCTCTCAGTGCAGTGTTAATGTACTGGAGTGTCCAGTCAGTGTGTCTGTATGAACCCCCCTCTCTCTCAGTGCAGTGTTAATGTACTGGAGTGTCCAGTCAGTGTGTGTATTAACCCCTCTCTCTCTCAGTGCAGTGTTAATGTACTGGAGTGTCCAGTCAGTGTGTCTGTATTAACCCCTCTCTCTCAGTGCAGTGTTCATGTCCTGGAGTGTCCAGTCAGTGTGTGTGTATTAACCCCTCTCTCTCTCAGTGCAGTGTTAATGTACTGGAGTGTCCAGTCAGTGTGTCTGTATGAACCCCTCTCTCTCTCAGTGCAGTGTTAATGTACTGGAGTGTCCAGTCAGTGTGTCTGTATTAACCCCTCTCTCTCTCAGTGCAGTGTTAATGTACTGGAGTGTCCAGTCAGTGTGTCTGTATTAACCCCTCTGTCTCAGTGCAGTGTTAATGTACTGGAGTGTCCAGTCAGTGTGTCTGTATTAACCCCTCTCTCTCAGTGCAGTGTTCATGTCCTGGAGTGTCCAGTCAGTGTGTGTGTATTAACCCCTCTCTCTCTCAGTGCAGTGTTAATGTACTGGAGTGTCCAGTCAGTGTGTGTGTATTAACCCCTCTCTCTCTCAGTGCAGTGTTAATGTACTGGAGTGTCCAGTCAGTGTGTCTGTATTAACCCCTCTCTCTCTCAGTGCAGTGTTAATGTACTGGAGTCTCCAGTCAGTGTGTCTGTATTAACCCCTCTCTCTCTCAGTGCAGTGTTAATGTACTGGAGTGTCCAGTCAGTGTGTCTGTATGAACCCCTCTCTCTCTCAGTGCAGTGTTAATGTACTGGAGTGTCCAGTCAGTGTGTCTGTATTAACCCCTCTCTCTCTCAGTGCAGTGTTAATGTACTGGAGTGTCCAGTCAGTGTGTCTGTATTAACCCCTCTGTCTCAGTGCAGTGTTAATGTACTGGAGTGTCCAGTCAGTGTGTCTGTATTAACCCCTCTCTCTCAGTGCAGTGTTCATGTCCTGGAGTGTCCAGTCAGTGTGTGTGTATTAACCCCTCTCTCTCTCAGTGCAGTGTTAATGTACTGGAGTGTCCAGTCAGTGTGTGTGTATTAACCCCTCTCTCTCTCAGTGCAGTGTTAATGTACTGGAGTGTCCAGTCAGTGTGTCTGTATTAACCCCTCTCTCTCTCAGTGCAGTGTTAATGTACTGGAGTCTCCAGTCAGTGTGTCTGTATTAACCCCTCTCTCTCTCAGTGCAGTGTTAATGTACTGGAGTGTCCAGTCAGTGTGTGTGTATTAACCTCTCTCTCTCTCTCAGTGCAGTGTTAATGTACTGGAGTGTCCAGTCAGTGTGTCTGTATGAACCCCTCTCTCTCTCAGTGCAGTGTTAATGTACTGGAGTGTCCAGTCAGTGTGTCTGTATGAACCCCTCTCTCTCTCAGTGCAGTGTTAATGTACTGGAGTGTCCAGTCAGTGTGTCTGTATGAACCCCTCTCTCTCTCAGTGCAGTGTTAATGTACTGGATTGTCCAGTCAGTGTGTCTGTATGAACCCCTCTCTCTCTCAGTGCAGTGTTAATGTACTGGATTGTCCATTCAGTGTGTCTGTATGAACCCCTCTCTCTCTCAGTGCAGTGTTAATGTACTGGAGTGTCCAGTCAGTGTGTCTGTATGAACCCCTCTCTCTCTCAGTGCAGTGTTAATGTACTGGAGTGTCCAGTCAGTGTGTGTGTATTAACCCCTCTCTCTCTCAGTGCAGTGTTAATGTACTGGAGTGTCCAGTCAGTGTGTCTGTATTAACCCCTCTCTCTCAGTGCAGTGTTAATGTACTGGAGTGTCCAGTCAGTGTGTCTGTATGAACCCCTCTCTCTCTCAGTGCAGTGTTAATGTACTGGAGTGTCCAGTCAGTGTGTCTGTATGAACCCCTCTCTCTCTCAGTGCAGTGTTAATGTACTGGAGTGTCCAGTCAGTGTGTCTGTATTAACCCCTCTCTCTCTCAGTGCAGTGTTAATGTACTGGAGTGTCCAGTCAGTGTGTGTGTATTAACCCCTCTCTCTCTCAGTGCAGTGTTAATGTACTGGAGTGTCCGGTCAGTGTGTGTGTGTATTAACCCCTCTCTCTCTCAGTGCAGTGTTCATGTACTGGAGTGTCCAGTCAGTGTGTCTGTATGAACCCCTCTCTCTCAGTGCAGTGTTAATGTACTGGAGTGTCCAGTCAGTGTGTGTGTATTAACCTCTCTCTCTCAGTGCAGTGTTAATGTACTGGAGTGTCCAGTCAGTGTGTCTGTATTAACCCCTCTCTCTCAGTGCAGTGTTAATGTACTGGAGTGTCCGGTCAGTGTGTGTGTGTATTAACCCCTCTCTCTCTCTCTCTCAGGTGCCGTTCCACATGCACATTAACCTGGAGCTCCTGGAGTGTGTGTACCTGGTGTCAGCCATGCTGCTGGAGATCCCCTACATGGCCGCCCACGAGTTCGACGCCCGACGCCGCATGATCAGCAAGCAGTTCCACCACCAGCTGAGGGTGGGCGAGAGACAGCCGCTGCTGGGTACGTCCACCGCCCCTGCTGATGGCTTAATTGGAGTGGGGAGATGGGTAATTGGAGTGGGGAGATGGGTAATTGGAGTGGGGAGATGGGTAATTGGAGTGGGGAGATGGGTAATTGGAGTGGGGAGGGGGTTAATTGGAGCGGGGAGATGGGTAGTTGGAGTGGGGAGGGGGTTAATTGGAGCGGGGAGATGGTAAATTGAGCTGGCGGTGTGCCGGCCATCTTGTGGTTTGACCAGCGGGTAGCTCCTCTGCCAGCTGAGGGCGTTGGAGAGACAGCCGCTGCTGGGTACGCCCTCCGCTCCTGCTGATGGGTTAATTGGAGAGTGGAGATGGGTAATTGAGCTGGCGGTGCGTGGGTCACCGTGTGGTTTGACCAGTGGGTAGTTCCTCTGCCCTGCGCTCCTGCTGATGGGTTAATTGGAGAGTGGGGGAGGTGGTTAATTGGAGAGTGGGGGAGGTGGAGAGGGTTAATTGGAGAGTGGGGGAGGGGGAGGTGGTTAATTGGAGAGTGGGGGAGAGGGTTAATTGGAGAGTGGGGGAGATGGAAATTGTTAATTGGAGAGTGGGGGAGAGGGTTAATTGGAGAGTGGGGGAGATGGAGGTGGTTAATTGGAGAGTGGGGGAGAGGGTTAATTGGAGAGTGGGGGAGAGGGTTAATTGGAGAGTGGGGGAGAGGGTTAATTGGGGAGTGGGGGAGAGGGTTAATTGGGGAGTGGGGGAGAGGGTTAATTGGAGAGTGGGGGAGATGGAGGTGGTTAATTGGAGAGTGGGGGAGAGGGTTAATTGGAGAGTGGGGGAGAGGGTTAATTGGAGAGTGGGGGAGAGGGTTAATTGGAGAGTGGGGGAGAGGGTTAATTGGAGAGTGGGGGAGAGGGTTAATTGGAGAGTGGGGGAGATGGAGAGGGTTAAGTGGAGAGTGGGGGAGGGGGAGGTGGTTAATTGGAGAGTGGGGGAGGGGGAGGTGGTTAATTGGCGAGTGGGGGAGGGGGTTAATTGGCGAGTGGGGGAGGGGGAGGTGGTTAATTGGCGAGTGGGGGAGGGGGAGATGGTTAATTGGCGAGTGGGGGAGGGGGAGGTGGTTAATTGGCGAGTGGGGGAGATGGAGGTGGTTAATTGGCGAGTGGGGGAGGGGGTTAATTGGCGAGTGGGGGAGGGGGAGGTGGTTAATTGGCGAGTGGGGGAGGGGGAGGTGGTTAATTGGCGAGTGGGGGAGGGGGAGGTGGTTAATTGGCGAGTGGGGGAGGGGGAGGTGGTTAATTGGCGAGTGGGGGAGGGGGAGGTGGTTAATTGGCGAGTGGGGGAGATGGAGGTGGTTAATTGGCGAGTGGGGGAGGGGGTTAATTGGCGAGTGGGGGAGGGGGTTAATTGGCGAGTGGGGGAGGGGGAGGTGGTTAATTGGCGAGTGGGGGAGGGGGAGGGGGTTAATTGGCGAGTGGGGGAGGGGGTTAATTGGCGAGTGGGGGAGGGGGTTAATTGGCGAGTGGGGGAGGGGGAGGTGGTTAATTGGCGAGTGGGGAGGGGGAGGTGGTTAATTGGCGAGTGGGGGAGGGGGAGGTGGTTAATTGGCGAGTGGGGGAGATGGAGGTGGTTAATTGGCGAGTGGGGGAGATGGAGGTGGTTAATTGGCGAGTGGGGGAGGGGGAGGTGGTTAATTGGCGAGTGGGGGAGGGGGTTAATTGGCGAGTGGGGGAGGGGGAGGTGGTTAATTGGCGAGTGGGGGAGGGGGAGGGGGTTAATTGGCGAGTGGGGGAGGGGGTTAATTGGCGAGTGGGGGAGGGGGAGGTGGTTAATTGGCGAGTGGGGGAGGGGGAGGTGGTTAATTGGCGAGTGGGGGAGGGGGAGGTGGTTAATTGGCGAGTGGGGGAGATGGAGGTGGTTAATTGGCGAGTGGGGGAGATGGAGGTGGTTAATTGGCGAGTGGGGGAGGGGGTTAATTGGCGAGTGGGGGAGGGGGATGTGGTTAATTGGCGAGTGGGGGAGATGGAGGTGGTTAATTGGCGAGTGGGGGAGGGGGAGGTGGTTAATTGGCGAGTGGGGGAGATGGAGGTGGTTAATTGGCGAGTGGGGGAGGGGGTTAATTGGCGAGTGGGGGAGGGGGTTAATTGAGCTGGCAGTGTCGTGAGTTGGACCCTCCACACCACAGGTGTGCCGAGCGGCGATCGGGCCCGAGTCTCTGGCGCAGGTTGTCCCCCGTCGGGTCGGCTCCCGGGCTTGTGAACGTCGGGTGTTCAGAGGCGCGGGGTGCGCAGGTCACCAGTACCCATGGTGCCTCCTGTATTGATCCGTCAGGGTGATTGATTGATTGACTGTCCTCAGGTCTGCCCGAGAGCATGCGGGAGCACGTGGTGGCTCCTGTATTGATCCGTCAGGGTGATTGATTGATTGACTGTCCTCAGGTCCCCCCGAGAGCATGCGGGAGCACGTGGTGGCTCCTGTATTGATCCGTCAGGGTGATTGATTGATTGACTGTCCTCAGGTCCCCCCGAGAGCATGCGGGAGCACGTGGTGGCTCCTGTATTGATCCGTCAGGGTGATTGATTGATTGACTGTCCTCAGGTCCGCCCGAGAGCATGCGGGAGCACGTGGTGCCTCCTGTATTGATCCGTCAGGGTGATTGATTGATTGACTGTCCTCAGGTCCCCCCGAGAGCATGCGGGAGCACGTGGTGGCTCCTGTATTGATCCGTCAGGGTGATTGATTGATTGACTGTCCTCAGGTCCCCCCGAGAGCATGCGGGAGCACGTGGTGGCTCCTGTATTGATCCGTCAGGGTGATTGATTGATTGACTGTCCTCAGGTCCCCCCGAGAGCATGCGGGAGCACGTGGTGCCTCCTGTATTGATCCGTCAGGGTGATTGATTGATTGACTGTCCTCAGGTCTGCCCGAGAGCATGCGGGAGCACGTGGTGGCTCCTGTATTGATCCGTCAGGGTGATTGATTGATTGACTGTCCTCAGGTCCGCCCGAGAGCATGCGGGAGCACGTTGTCGCTGCGTCCAAGGCGATGAAGATGGGCGACTGGAGCACATGCCACGCCTTCATCATCAACGACAAGATGAACAGCAAAGTGTGGGACCTGTTCCCTGAGGCCCAGCGCGTCCGCGAGATGCTGGTCAGGTCAGTGACCCACCAGCTCCCAGTCCAGTCAGCCCAGTCCAGCCTGGAGAGTCTCAGACTGCTCTGTCAGTGTCAGTGGAGTCTGATTATAATCCCAGTTCAGAACTCATCCAGCTCCCAGTCCAGTCAGTCCAGTCCAGCCTGGAGAGTCTCAGACTGCTCTGTCAGTGTCAGTGGAGTCTGATTATAATCCCAGTTCAGAACTCATCCAGCTCCCAGTCCAGTCAGTCCAGTCCAGCCTGGAGAGTCTCAGACTGCTCTGTCAGTGCCAGTGGAGTCTGATTATAATCCCAGTTCAGAACTCATCCAGCTCCCAGTCCAGTCAGTCCAGTCCAGCCTGGAGAGTCTCAGACTGCTCTGTCAGTGTCAGTGGAGTCTGATTATAATCCCAGTTCAGAACTCATCCAGCTCCCAGTCCAGTCAGCCCAGTCCAGCCTGGAGAGTCTCAGACTGCTCTGTCAGTGTCAGTGGAGTCTGATTATAATCCCAGTTCAGAACTCATCCAGCTCCCAGTCCAGTCAGTCCAGTCCAGCCTGGAGAGTCTCAGACTGCTCTGTCAGTGTCAGTGGAGTCTGATTATAATCCCAGTTCAGAACTCATCCAGCTCCCAGTCCAGTCAGCCCAGTCCAGCCTGGAGAGTCTCAGACTGCTCTGTCAGTGGCAGTGGAGTCTGATTATAATCCCAGTTCAGAACTCATCCAGCTCCCAGTCCAGTCAGTCCAGTCCAGCCTGGAGAGTCTCAGACTGCTCTGTCAGTGTCAGTGGAGTCTGATTATAATCCCAGTTCAAAACTCATCCAGCTCCCAGTCCAGTCAGTCCAGTCCAGCCTGGAGAGTCTCAGACTGCTCTGTCAGTGTCAGTGGAGTCTGATTATAATCCCAGTTCAGAACTCATCCAGCTCCCAGTCCAGTCAGCCCAGTCCAGCCTGGAGAGTCTCAGACTGCTCTGTCAGTGTCAGTGGAGTCTGATTATAATCCCAGTTCAGAACTCATCCAGCTCCCAGTCCAGTCAGTCCAGTCCAGCCTGGAGAGTCTCAGACTGCTCTGTCAGTGTCAGTGGAGTCTGATTATAATCCCAGTGAAGAACTCATCCAGCTCCCAGTCCTGTCAGTCCAGTCCAGCCTGGAGAGTCTCAGACTGCTCTGTCAGTGTCAGTGGAGTCTGATTATAATCCCAGTTCAGAACTCATCCAGCTCCCAGTCCAGTCAGTCCAGTCCAGCCTGGAGAGTCTCAGACTGCTCTGTCAGTGTCAGTGGAGTCTGATTATAATCCCAGTTCAGAACTCATCCAGCTCCCAGTCCAGTCAGTCCAGTCCAGCCTGGAGAGTCTCAGACTGCTCTGTCAGTGTCAGTGGAGTCTGATTATAATCCCAGTTCAGAACTCATCCAGCTCCCAGTCCAGTCAGTCCAGTCCAGCCTGGAGAGTCTCAGACTGCTCTGTCAGTGTCAGTGGAGTCTGATTATAATCCCAGTTCAGAACTCATCCAGCTCCCAGTCCAGTCAGTCCAGTCCAGCCTGGAGAGTCTCAGACTGCTCTGTCAGTGCCAGTGGACTCTGATTAGAATCCCAGTTCAGAACCCATCCAGCTCCCAGTCCAGTCAGACCAGTCCAGCCTGGAGAGTCTCAGACTGCTCTGTCAGTGTCAGTGGAGTCTGATTCTAATCCCAGTTCAGAACTCATCCAGCTCCCAGTCCAGTCAGTCCAGTCCAGCCTGCAGAGTCTCAGACTGCTCTGTCAGTGTCAGTGGAGTCTGATTATAATCCCAGTCCAGAACTCATCCAGCTCCCAGTCCAGTCAGTCCAGTCCAGCCTGGAGAGTCTCAGACTGCTCTGTCAGTGTCAGTGGAGTCTGATTATAATCCCAGTTCAGAACTCATCCAGCTCCCAGTCAGTCCAGTCCAGCCTGGAGAGTCTCAGACTGCTCTGTCAGTGTCAGTGGAGTCTGATTAGAATCCCAGTTCAGAACTCATCCAGCTCCCAGTCCAGTCAGTCCAGTCCAGCCTGGAGAGTCTCAGACTGCTCTGTCAGTGCCAGTGGAGTCTGATTAGAATCCCAGGTCAGAACTCATCCAGCTCCCAGTCCAGTCAGTCCAGTCCAGCCTGGAGAGTCTCAGACTGCTCTGTCAGTGTCAGTGGAGTCTGATTAGAATCCCAGTTCAGAACTCATCCAGCTCCCAGTCCAGTCAGTCCAGTCAAGCCTGGAGAGTCTCAGACTGCTCTGTCAGTGTCAGTGGAGTCTGATTAGAATCCCAGTTCAGAACTCATCCAGCTCCCAGTCCAGTCAGACCAGTCCAGCCTGGAGAGTCTCAGACTGCTCTGTCAGTGTCAGTGGAGTCTGATTCTAATCCCAGTTCAGAACTCATCCAGCTCCCAGTCCAGTCAGTCCAGTCCAGCCTGGAGAGTCTCAGACTGCTCTGTCAGTGTCAGTGGAGTCTGATTCTAATCCCAGTTCAGAACTCATCCAGCTCCCAGTCCAGTCAGACCAGTCCAGCCTGGAGAGTCTCAGACTGCTCTGTCAGTGTCAGTGGAGTCTGATTATAATCCCAGTTCAGAACTCATCCAGCTCCCAGTCCAGTCAGTCCAGTCCAGCCTGGAGAGTCTCAGACTGCTCTGTCAGTGTCAGTGGAGTCTGATTATAATCCCAGTTCAGAACTCATCCAGCTCCCAGTCCAGTCAGTCCAGTCCAGCCTGGAGAGTCTCAGACTGCTCTGTCAGTGTCAGTGGAGTCTGATTATAATCCCAGTTCAGAACTCATCCAGCTCCCAGTCCAGTCAGTCCAGTCCAGCCTGGAGAGTCTCAGACTGCTCTGTCAGTGTCAGTGGAGTCTGATTATAATCCCAGTTCAGAACTCATCCAGCTCCCAGTCCAGTCAGTCCAGTCCAGCCTGGAGAGTCTCAGACTGCTCTGTCAGTGCCAGTGGAGTCTGATTATAATCCCAGTTCAGAACCCATCCAGCTCCCAGTCCAGTCAGCCCAGTCCAGCCTGGAGAGTCTCAGACTGCTCTGTCAGTGTCAGTGGAGTCTGATTATAATCCCAGTTCAGAACTCATCCAGCTCCCAGTCCAGTCAGTCCAGTCCAGCCTGGAGAGTCTCAGACTGCTCTGTCAGTGTCAGTGGAGTCTGATTATAATCCCAGTTCAGAACTCATCCAGCTCCCAGTCCAGTCAGTCCAGTCCAGCCTGGAGAGTCTCAGACTGCTCTGTCAGTGTCAGTGGAGTCTGATTATAATCCCAGTTCAGAACTCATCCAGCTCCCAGTCCAGTCAGTCCAGTCCAGCCTGGAGAGTCTCAGACTGCTCTGTCAGTGTCAGTGGAGTCTGATTATAATCCCAGTTCAGAACTCATCCAGCTCCCAGTCCAGTCAGTCCAGTCCAGCCTGGAGAGTCTCAGACTGCTCTGTCAGTGTCAGTGGAGTCTGATTAGAATCCCAGTTCAGAACTCATCCAGCTCCCAGTCCAGTCAGTCCAGTCCAGCCTGGAGAGTCTCAGACTGCTCTGTCAGTGCCAGTGGAGTCTGATGATAGTGTAATTAGTTGGTGACGAGCCCGGCTCCCAGTAGCTGTGATTGTGATGTGGTCCCAGTGAGTCTGCTGTCTCTGCCCTCGCAGGAAGATCCAGGAGGAGTCTCTGCGGACGTATCTCTTCACCTACAGCAGCGTGTACGACTCCATCAGGTGAGTGTCCGGCCGCGGCCGTCCTCCTCGTGCGGCGCGGGGTCCTGTTGCTCCCTGCGGTGGGTTGACTCCTCTTCCTCCTCCTCCTCCTCCTCCTCCAGCATGGAGACGCTGGCCCTGATGTTCGAGCTGGACCTGCCCATGGTGCACAGCATCATCAGCAAGATGATCATCAACGAGGAGCTCATGGTAATGTGGCAGTGGGCGTGCGTCCACGGGGGGTCACACACACACACACACTGAAGCCCTGTCCTCTCCGCAGGCCTCTCTGGACCAGTACACACACACACACCACCACACACACACACACTGAAGCCCTGTCCTCTCCGCAGGCCTCTCTGGACCAGTACACACACACACACACACCACACACACACACACACACTGAAGCCCTGTCCTCTCCGCAGGCCTCTCTGGACCAGTACACACACACACACCCACACACACACACACACTCTGAAGCCCTGTCCTCTCCGCAGGCCTCTCTGGACCAGCACACACACACACACACACACACTGAAGCCCTGTCCTCTCCGCAGGCCTCTCTGGACCAGACACACACACACACACACACACACTGAAGCCCTGTCCTCTCCGCAGGCCTCTCTGGACCAGCACACACACACACACACTCTGAAGCCCTGTCCTCTCCGCAGGCCTCTCTGGACCAGTACACACACACACACACTCTGAAGCCCTGTCCTCTCCGCAGGCCTCTCTGGACCAGTACACACACACACACACACACTCTGAAGCCCTGTCCTCTCCGCAGGCCTCTCTGGACCAGCACACACACACACACACACACACACTCTGAAGCCCTGTCCTCTCCGCAGGCCTCTCTGGACCAGCCCACGCAGACTGTGGTGATGCACCGCACAGAGCCCTCCTCCCTGCAGAACGTGGCCCTGCAGCTGGCCGAGAAGCTGGGCGGCCTGGTGGAGAACAACGAGAGGGTCTTCGACCTCAAGCAGGGCGTCTACGGGGGCTACTTCAACAGGGGTAAGAGCCGTCTCACTGCCTCACCTCCAGCACGGTACTGTCCCGTCCTGTCTGGACTGTCTCGTCCAGCTGTGTCCCGAGAAAAGTCAGGGTATCGACTTGTTCCACACCCCCACTCCTCTCTGTGTACAGTACTGTCTCCTGTCTCCAGCTGTGTCCTGAGAGAAGTCAGGGTATCGGCTTGTTCCACACCCCCACTCCTCTCTGTGTACAGTACTGTCTCCTGTCTCCAGCTGTGTCCTGAGAGAAGTCAGGGTATCGGCTTGTTCCACACCCCCACTCCTCTCTGTGTACAGTACTATCTCCTGTCCTGTCTGGACTGTCTCTCCAGCTGTGTCCCGAGAGTCAGGGTATCAGCTTGTTCTACACCCCCACCACCTTCTGTGTACAGTAGTGTCTCCTGTCCTGTCTGGACTGTCTCATCCAGCTGTGTCCTGAGAGAAGTCATCAGGTTGTTCCACACCCCCACCCCTCTCTGTGTACAATAGTGTCTCCTGTCCTGACTGGAGTGTCTCGTCCAGCTGTGTCCTGAGATAAGTCAGGGTATCAGCTTGTTCCACACTCCCACCCCTCTCTGTGTAACGTAGTGTCTCCATTCCTGACTGGAGGATCTTGTCCAGCTGTGTCTGGAGAGAAGCCAGGGTATCAGCTTGTTCCACACTCCCACCCCTCTCTGTGTACAGTAGTGTGTCCTGAGAGAAGTCGGGGTATCAGCTTCAACGACATGGCTGGGCAGCTTGTTCCACTCTCCCGCTGCTCTTTGTGTAAAGAACGGAGGGTGGTGGAGGTTCTCTGTGAAAACCAGCTAACACCATGACCCTCATCTCTCTCTCTCTCTCTCTTCCAGACCAGAAAGGAGGATACCAGCAGAAGCAGGGCTACCAGAGAGGTAAGTGCTGGAGCAGCTCTTTAAGTGTTCAATATTGTAGGTGTGGCAGCTGGACTCCAGGTGCACAGCAGTCCGATCCGCTCCAGGATCTACAGTCTCAAACACCAGTGCCACTGAAGTCTGGTTCACACTAGAACCAGTGCGATTGAACTGCTGGAGTACTGTAAAAACCTGTAGCGGATCAGACTGCTGCGCACTGGGGGTCTGACGGCACTGTCACTCCTGGAGCGGATAAGACCCCTGTCAGAAGGGTGGGTACCAGCAGAAACAGGGGTACCACCACCCTCTGTGTACAGTAGTGTCTCCTGTCCTGACTGGACTGTCTTGTCCAGCTGTGTCCTGAGAGAAGTCAGGGTATCAGCTTGTTCCACACTCCCACCCCTCTCTGTGTACTGTAGTGTCTCCTGTCTTGTCTGGAGTGTCTCATCCAGCTGTGTCCCGAGAGAAGTCAGGGTATCAGCTTCAACAACATGGCTGTGCAGCTTGTTCCACTCTCCCGCTGCTCTTTGTGTAAAGAACTGAAAAGGGGGGAGATTATCTGTGAAAACCAACTAACACCACCACCTCTGTCCTTCCAGACCAGAGAGGAGGATACCAGCAGAAGCAGGGCTACCAGAGAGGTAAGTGCTGGAGCAGCTCTTTAAGTGTTCAATATTGTAGGTGTGGCAGCTGGACTCCAGGTACACAGCAGTCCGATCCGCTCCAGGATCTACAGTGTCAAACACCAGTCCCACGGAAGTCCGGTTCACACTAGGATTGAACTGGTGGTGTACTGTAAAAACCTGGAGCGGATCAGACTGCTGCACACTGGGAGTCTGACTGACAGCACTGTCACACCTGGAGCGGATCAGACTGCTGCGCACTGGGAGTCTGACTGACAGCACTGTCACACCTGGAGCGGATCAGACTGCTGCGCACTGGGGGTCTGACTGACAGCACTGTCACACCTGGAGTGGATCAGACTGCTGCACACTGGGAGTCTGACTGACAGCACTGTCACACCTGGAGCGGATCAGACTGCTGCGCACTGGGAGTCTGACAGCACTGTCACACCTGGAGCGGATCAGACTGCTGCGCACTGGGAGTCTGACTGACTGCACTGTCACACCTGGAGCGGATCAGACTGCTGCGCACTGGGAGTCTGACAGCACTGTCACACCTGGAGCGGATCAGACTGCTGCGCACTGGGAGTCTGACAGCACTGTCACACCTGGAGCGGATCAGACTGCTGCGCACTGGGAGTCTGACTGACAGCAGTGTCACACCTGGAGCGGATCAGACTGCTGCGCACTGGGAGTCTGACAGCACTGTCACACCTGGAGCGGATCAGACTGCTGCACACTGGGAGTCTGACTGCACTGTCACACCTGGAGCGGATCAGACTGCTGCGCACTGGGAGCCTGACTGACAGCACTGTCACACCTGGAGCGGATCAGACTGCTGTTCACTGGGAGTCTGACTGACTGCACTGTCACACCTGGAGCGGATCAGACTGCTGCGCACTGGGAGTCTGACAGCACTGTCACACCTGGAGCGGATCAGACTGCTGCGCACTGGGAGTCTGACTGACAGCACTGTCACACCTGGAGCGGATCAGACTGCTGTCACTGGGAGTCTGACAGCACTGTCACACCTGGAGCGGATCAGACTGCTGCGCACTGGGAGTCTGACTGACAGCACTGTCACACCTGGAGCGGATCAGACTGCTGCGCACTGGGAGTCTGACAGCACTGTCACACCTGGAGCGGATCAGACTGCTGCGCACTGGGAGTCTGACAGCACTGTCACACCTGGAGCGGATCAGACTGCTGCGCACTGGGAGTCTGACAGCACTGTCACACCTGGAGCGGATCAGACTGCTGTGCACTGGGGGTCTGACAGCACTGTCACACCTGGAGCGGATCAGACTGCTGCGCACTGGGAGTCTGACTGACAGCACTGTCACACCTGGAGCGGATCAGACTGCTGCGCACTGGGAGTCTGACAGCACTGTCACACCTGGAGCGGATCAGACTGCTGCGCACTGGGAGTCTGACAGCACTGTCACACCTGGAGCGGATCAGACTGCTGCGCACTGGGAGTCTGACAGCACTGTCACACCTGGAGCGGATCAGACTGCTGCGCACTGGGAGTCTGACAGCACTGTCACACCTGGAGCGGTTCAGACTGCTGCGCACTGGGAGTCTGACAGCACTGTCACACCTGGAGCGGATCAGACTGCTGCACACTGGGAGTCTGACAGCACTGTCACACCTGGAGCGGATCAGACTGCTGCGCACTGGGAGTCTGACTGACAGCACTGTCACACCTGGAGCGGATCAGACTGCTGCGCACTGGGAGTCTGACAGCACTGTCACACCTGGAGCGGATCAGACTGCTGCGCACTGGGAGTCTGACTGCACTGTCACACCTGGAGCGGATCAGACTGCTGCGCACTGGGAGTCTGACAGCACTGTCACACCTGGAGCGGATCAGACTGCTGCGCACTGGGAGTCTGACAGCACTGTCACACCTGGAGCGGATCAGACTGCTGCGCACTGGGAGTCTGACTGACAGCACTGTCACACCTGGAGCGGATCAGACTGCTGCGCACTGGGAGTCTGACTGACAGCACTGTCACACCTGGAGCGGATCAGACTGCTGCGCACTGGGAGTCTGACTGACAGCACTGTCACACCTGGAGCGGATCAGACTGCTGCGCACTGGGAGTCTGACAGCACTGTCACACCTGGAGCGGATCAGACTGCTGCGCACTGGGAGTCTGACTGCACTGTCACACCTGGAGCGGATCAGACTGCTGCGCACTGGGAGTCTGACAGCACTGTCACATCTGGAGCGGATCAGACTGCTGCGCACTGGGAGTCTGACAGCACTGTCACACCTGGAGCGGATCAGACTGCTGCGCACTGGGAGTCTGACTGACAGCACTGTCACACCTGGAGCGGATCAGACTGCTGCACACTGGGAGTCTGACTGACAGCACTGTCACACCTGGAGCGGATCAGACTGCTGCGCACTGGGAGTCTGACAGCACTGTCACACCTGGAGCGGATCAGACTGCTGCGCACTGGGAGTCTGACAGCACTGTCACACCTGGAGTGGATCAGACTGCTGCGCACTGGGAGTCTGACTGACAGCACTGTCACACCTGGAGTGGATCAGACTGCTGCGCACTGGGAGTCTGACTGACAGCACTGTCACACCTGGAGCGGATCAGACTGCTGCGCACTGGGGGTCTGACAGCACTGTCACACCTGGAGCGGATCAGACTGCTGCGCACTGGGAGTCTGACAGCACTGTCACACCTGGAGCGGATCAGACTGCTGCGCACTGGGGGTCTGACAGCACTGTCACACCTGGAGCGGATCAGACTGCTGCGCACTGGGGGTCTGACAGCACTGTCACACCTGGAGCGGATCAGACTGCTGCGCACTGGGAGTCTGACAGCACTGTCACACCTGGAGCGGATCAGACTGCTGCGCACTGGGAGTCTGACAGCACTGTCACACCTGGAGCGGATCAGACTGCTGCGCACTGGGAGTCTGACAGCACTGTCACACCTGGAGCGGATCAGACTGCTGCGCACTGGGAGTCTGACAGCACTGTCACACCTGGAGCGGTTCAGACTGCTGCGCACTGGGAGTCTGACAGCACTGTCACACCTGGAGCGGATCAGACTGCTGCACACTGGGAGTCTGACAGCACTGTCACACCTGGAGCGGATCAGACTGCTGCGCACTGGGAGTCTGACTGACAGCACTGTCACACCTGGAGCGGATCAGACTGCTGCGCACTGGGAGTCTGACAGCACTGTCACACCTGGAGCGGATCAGACTGCTGCGCACTGGGAGTCTGACTGCACTGTCACACCTGGAGCGGATCAGACTGCTGCGCACTGGGAGTCTGACAGCACTGTCACACCTGGAGCGGATCAGACTGCTGCGCACTGGGAGTCTGACAGCACTGTCACACCTGGAGCGGATCAGACTGCTGCGCACTGGGAGTCTGACTGACAGCACTGTCACACCTGGAGCGGATCAGACTGCTGCACACTGGGAGTCTGACTGACAGCACTGTCACACCTGGAGTGGATCAGACTGCTGCGCACTGGGAGTCTGACTGACAGCACTGTCACACCTGGAGCGGATCAGACTGCTGCGCACTGGGGGTCTGACAGCACTGTCACACCTGGAGCGGATCAGACTGCTGCGCACTGGGAGTCTGACAGCACTGTCACACCTGGAGCGGATCAGACTGCTGCGCACTGGGGGTCTGACAGCACTGTCACACCTGGAGCGGATCAGACTGCTGCGCACTGGGGGTCTGACAGCACTGTCACACCTGGAGCGGATCAGACTGCTGCGCACTGGGAGTCTGACAGCACTGTCACACCTGGAGCGGATCAGACTGCTGTTCACTGGGAGTTTGAGAGTCTGGTTCCAGCCTGACTGTCTGCCTGTCTCTCTCTGTGCTTTACAGATCAGAAGGGTGGGTACCAGCAAAAACAGGGGTACCAGCGGGGCGGGTACCGTCAGAACCATAGCTGGTACTGACGGGCCTGAGCGACCAGGCCCAGAGACGCAGCGCCGACACTGTCCCCAGCCCCCTCCCACTGTAGAGAGAAAACCAATAAACACCCTTCACTGGCACAGCTCCGAGTCCTGGTGTCTGTGTGTGTGTCGGACTGGAGTGGGGGGTCTGTGTGTACAGTAGAGCCTCCTGTCCTGACTGGAGTGTCTCATCCAGCTGTGTCCTGAGAGAAGTCAGGGTATCAGCTTGTTCCACACCCCCACCCCTCTCTGTGTACAGTAGTTTCTCCTGTCCTGACTGGACTGTCTCATCCAGCTGTGTCCTGAGAGAAGTCAGGGTATCAGCTTGTTCCACACTCCTACCCCTCTCTGTGTACAGTAGTGTCTCCTGTCCTGACTGGACTGTCTCGTCCAGCTGTGTCCTGAGAGAAGTCAGGGTATCGGCTTGTTCCACACCCCCACCCCTCTCTGTGTACAGTTGTGTCTCCTGTCCTGACTGGAGTGTCTCATCCAGCTGTGTCCTGAGAGAAGTCAGGGTATCGGTTTGTTCCACACCCCCACCCCTCTCTGTGTACAGTAGTGTGTCCTGAGAGAAGTCAGGGTATCGGCTTTAACAACATGGCTGTGCAGCTTGTTCCACTCTCCCGCTGCTCTTTGTGTAAAGAACTGAAAAGTGGGTTCTGTGTGAAAACCAACTAACACCACCACCTCTGTCCTTCCAGATCAGAAAGGAGGATACCAGCAGAAGCAGGGCTACCAGAGAGGTAAGTGCTGGAGCAGCTCTTTAAGTGTTCAACATTGTAGGTGTGGCAGCTGGACTCCAGGTGCACAGCAGTCCGATCCGCTCCAGGATCTACAGTGTCAAACACCAGTCCCACAGAAGTCTGGTTCACACTAGGATTGAACTGCCGGTGTACTGTAAAAACCTGGAGCGGATCAGACTGCTGCACACTGGGGGTCTGACTGACAGCACTGTCACACCTGGAGCGGATCAGACTGCTGCACACTGGGAGTCTGACAGCACTGTCACTCCTGGAGTGGATCAGACTGCTGCGCACTGGGAGTCTGACAGCACTGTCACACCTGGAGTGGATCAGACTGCTGTTCACTGGGAGTCTGACTGACAGCACTGTCACACCTGGAGCGGATCAGACTGCTGCGCACTGGGAGTCTGACAGCACTGTCACACCTGGAGCGGATCAGACTGCTGCGCACTGGGAGTCTGACTGACAGCACTGTCACACCTGGAGCAGATCAGACTGCTGTTCACTGGGAGTCTGACAGCACTGTCACACCTGGAGCGGATCAGACTGCTGCGCACTGGGAGTCTGACTGACAGCACTGTCACACCTGGAGCGGATCAGACTGCTGTTCACTGGGAGTCTGACAGCACTGTCACACCTGGAGCGGATCAGACTGCTGCGCACTGGGGGTCTGACAGCACTGTCACACCTGGGGCGGATCAGACTGCTGCACACTGGGGGTCTGACTGCACTGTCACACCTGGAGCAGATCAGACTGCTGCACACTGGGAGTCTGACTGACAGCACTGTCACACCTGGAGCGGATCAGACTGCTGCGCACTGGGAGTCTGACTGACAGCACTGTCACACCTGGAGCGGATCAGACTGCTGTTCACTGGGAGTTTGAGAGTCTGGTTCCAGCCTGACAGTCTGCCTGTCTCTCTCTGTGCTTTACAGATCAGAAGGGTGGGTACCAGCAGAAACAGGGGTACCAGCGAGGCGGATACCGTCAGAACCAGAGTTCGTACTGATGGGCCTCAGCGACCAGGCCCAGAGACACAGCGCCGACACTGTCCCCAGCCCCCCTCCCACTGAAGAGAGAAAACCAATAAACACCCTTCACTGGCACAGCTCTGAGTCCTGGTGTCTGTGTGTGTGTGTCAGATTGGACTGGGGGTCTGTGTGTTTGACTGGAGTGGGGGGTCTCTAGGATCTCTACTCTCTCTCCCTGTGTCTCCTGTCCTGCTGTGTGTTTATTACTGAGGGAGTCTCTGTGATCTCCTCTCTCTCACTGTGTCTCCTGTCCTGCTGTGTGTTTATTACTGAGGGAGTCTCTGTGATCTCCTCTCTCTCAGTGTCTCCTGTCCTGCTGTGTGTGTTTATTACTGAGGGAGCCTCTGTGATCTCCTCTCTCACTGTGTCTCCTGTCCTGCTGTGTGTGGTTGTTGCTGTTTAGTTCTGAAACGAAGAAGAGATTCTCCGTCAGGTCAGGTCCTCTCTGCTCGGCCTGTGAATGATTAAACACTGGCCAAACAGATCTGCTCCTCGCTGCCCTGGGTCACCAGCCTCCTGCAATCCCTCTGTCCAGAGGGAGTGTCCCGAGCCCAGTCTGGGGCCGATTCCTGACTCCCAGTTCGCGGAGCAGGAGCAGAGAGAGATCGCCAGGGTGAAAGTGGACAGTGTCTGTCCTCTCCCTGTGGTCTCGGGTTATGGACTGAGTTGCGTGCTGGCAGGAGCATCTGAGGAATTACCTGCGCTGGGAGCAGAAAACAGCAGGGGGTGCTGCTGAGAGCGAGAGAGAGGGGTTAATACAGACACTGACTGGACACTCCAGTACATTAACACTCCACTGAGAGAGAGAGAGAGGGGTTAATACACACTCACTGACTGGACACTCCAGTACATTAACACTGCACTGAGAGAGAGAGAGAGGGGTTAATACACACACACTGACTGGACACTCCAGTACATTAACACTGCACTGAGAGAGAGAGGGGTTAATACAGACACACTGACTGGACACTCCAGTACATTAACACTGCACTGAGAGAGAGAGAGGGGTTAATACACACTCACTGACTGGACACTCCAGTACATTAACACTGCACTGAGAGAGAGAGAGGGGTTAATACACACTGACTGGACACTCCAGTACATTAACACTTCACTGAGAGAGAGAGGGGTTAATACAGACACTGACTGGACACTCCAGTACATTAACACTGCACTGAGAGAGAGGGGGGTTAATACCAGTACATTGAATGGGCAGTAGAGTACATTAGTAATTTTACAGAGAGCGCTGGTCATTTATTAACAAGCTCGAGCTGCAAACTCATGTCAGCTCACAGTCTGCTGGACTGACCCTCAGACACAGTGTCCTCTCTCACTCGTCCTCTGGACTTGCTTGCTGCAGCACGAGGTAGGAGACTCTCCACAGACTCCCTGTGCCTGTTTGTCTGACTGTCTGTCTGTCTGCCTGTGTCTCTCTCTGTATCTCTCCACCTGTCTGTCTGCCTGTGTCTCTCTCTGTATCTCTCCACCCGTCTGTTTCACTGTCTGTCTGTATCTCCCCACCTGTCTGTCTGCCTGTGTCTCTCTTTGTATGACATTCTACCTGGACTGGGGCTGGAGACCCCTGTACTGGACTGGGGCTGGAGACCCCTGGACTGGAGTGGACGACTGAGACTGGTGATCCCTGGATGGACTGGACTGGACTGGGGCTGCACGAGTTGGGGTCACAGCAGGCCGACAGCTGTGCTGGTTTTTCAGGTGCTGGGAGAGAGGAGTGAGACGCCCGCAGGCAGGGAGAGACTCGGGATTCTGGGATCTACGAAACTCTGTCCCAGCACACAGGAGCACAATACTAACAACAGGACAGCCCCGTCTTCACAACACACTGCAGAACTGCACAACACACTGAGAACAGCACCATCTTCACAACACACTGCACAACTGCACAACACACTGAGAACAGCACCGTCTTCACAACACACTGCACAACTGCCCAACTGAACAACACACTGAGAACAGCACCATCTTCACAACACAGGGGGGTCAGATAGACAGGTGGTTGAGACAGACAGATAAGATAGACAGGTGGTCCAATAGACAGGTAGTGCAGACAGACAGGAAGTCCAGACAGACAGACAGGTGGTACAGAGAGACGGGAAGTCCAGACAGACAGACAGACAGACAGACAGGTGGTACAGAGAGACGGGACATCCAGACAGACAGACAGACAGGAAATCTAGACAGATAAGAAAGGCAGACAGGTCGTGCAGACAGACAGGTGGTTCAGTAGACAGGTAGTACAGACAGACAGGAAGTGCACACAGAAAGACAGATAAGACAGGTGGTTCAGCAGACAGACAGACAGGTGGTCCAGCAGACAGGTAGTGCAGACAGACAGGAAGTCCAGGGAGCCAGGTGGTCCAGCAGACAGACAGGCACTCACACGCACAGGATGTTTCTCTCTCGCTCCTGTGTGCGACACCTCCTCCCAATCTGGAACCCAGCAGCTAGGACTACAACTCCCAGGATGCTCAGTGGTGACCCCACCATGACCTCGCGGCCCAGTGACTTGCCAGTGACCCATCCCCAACCAGGCTGCGACCCCCCGGTGACCTTGAGCTTCGACGACCCCCGTGCATTCCAGGTGAAAAGTCTGGGGGAGCTACTGAGAGCTCTGGGGGTGTTCAGGGCCTGTTCAATACCCCCCTTGGTCAACAACTGCAGCAAGGTGAGAGACACCAGTCAGTGTGTCTGTATGAACCTCTCTCTCTCAGTGCAGTGTTAACGTACTGGAGTGTCCAGTCAGTGTGTCTGTATGAACCCCTCTCTCTCTCAGTGCAGTGTTAATGTACTGGAGTGTCCAGTCAGTGTGTGTGTATTAACCCCTCTCTCTCTCTCAGTGCAGTGTTAATGTACTGGAGTGTCCAGTCAGTGTGTGTGTATTAACCCCTCTCTCTCTCAGTGCAGTGTTAACGTACTGGAGTGTCCAGTCAGTGTGTCTGTATGAACCTCTCTCTCTCTCAGTGCAGTGTTAATGTACTGGAGTGTCCAGTCAGTGTGTCTGTATTAACCCCTCTCTCTCTCAGTGCAGTGTTAATGTACTGGAGTGTCCAGTCAGTGTGTCTGTATTAACCCCTCTCTCTCAGTGCAGTGTTAATGTACTGGAGTGTCCAGTCAGTGTGTGTGTATTAACCCCTCTCTCTCTCAGTGCAGTGTTAATGTACTGGAGTGTCCAGTCAGTGTGTCTGTATTAACCCCTCTCTCTCTCAGTGCAGTGTTAATGTACTGGAGTGTCCAGTCAGTGTGTGTGTATTAACCCCTCTCTCTCTCAGTGCAGTGTTAATGTACTGGAGTGTCCAGTCAGTGTGTCTGTATGAACCCCTCTCTCTCTCAGTGCAGTGTTAATGTACTGGAGTGTCCAGTCAGTGTGTGTATTAACCCCTCTCTCTCTCAGTGCAGTGTTAATGTACTGGAGTGTCCAGTCAGTGTGTGTGTATTAACCCCTCTCTCTCTCTCAGTGCAGTGTTAATGTACTGGAGTGTCCAGTCAGTGTGTCTGTATTAACCCCTCTCTCTCAGTGCAGTGTTAATGTACTGGAGTGTCCAGTCAGTGTGTCTGTATTAACCCCTCTCTCTCAGTGCAGTGTTAATGTACTGGAGTGTCCAGTCAGTGTGTGTGTATTAACCCCTCTCTCTCTCAGTGCAGCGTTAATGTACTGGAGTGTCCAGTCAGTGTGTGTGTATTAACCCCTCTCTCTCTCAGTGCAGCGCTAATGTACTGGAGTGTCCAGTCAGTGTGTCTGTATTAACCCCTCTCTCTCTCAGTGCAGCGTTAATGTACTGGAGTGTCCAGTCAGTGTGTGTGTATTAACCCCTCTCTCTCTCAGTGCAGTGTTAATGTACTGGAGTGTCCAGTCAGTGTGTGTATTAACCCCTCTCTCTCTCAGTGCAATGTTAATGTACTGGAGTGTCCAGTCAGTGTGTGTGTATTAACCCCTCTCTCTCTCAGTGCAGTGTTAATGTACTGGAGTGTCAGTCAGTGTGTCTGCATTAACCCCTCTCTCTCTCAGTGCAGTGTTAATGTACTGGAGTGTCAGTCAGTGTGTCTGCATTAACCCCTCTCTCTCTCAGTGCAGTGTTAATGTACTGGAGTGTCCAGTCAGTGTGTCTGCATTAACCCCTCTCTCTCAATGCAGTGTTAATGTACTGGAGTGTCCAGTGTGTCTGTATTAACCCCTCTCTCTCTCTCAGTGCAGCGTTAATGTACTGGAGTGTCCAGTCAGTGTGTGTGTATTAACCCCTCTCTCTCTCAGTGCAGTGTTAATGTACTGGAGTGTCCAGTCAGTGTGTCTGTATTAACCCCTCTCTCTCTCAGTGCAGCGCTAATGTACTGGAGTGTCCAGTCAGTGTGTCTGTATTAACCCCTCTCTCTCTCAGTGCAGCGTTAATGTACTGGAGTGTCCAGTCAGTGTGTGTGTATTAACCCCTCTCTCTCTCAGTGCAATGTTAATGTACTGGAGTGTCCAGTCAGTGTGTGTGTATTAACCCCTCTCTCTCTCAGTGCAGTGTTAATGTACTGGAGTGTCCAGTCAGTGTGTCTGTATTAACCCCTCTCTCTCAGTGCAGTGTTAATGTACTGGAGTGTCCAGTCAGTGTGTCTGTATTAACCCCTCTCTCTCTCAGTGCAATGTTAATGTACCGGAGTGTCCAGTCAGTGTGTCTGTATTAACCCCCCTCTCTCTCAGTGCAGTGTTAATGTACCGGAGTGTCCAGTCAGTGTGTCTGTATTAACCCCCCTCTCTCTCAGTGCAGTGTTAATGTACTGGAGTGTCCAGTCAGTGTGTGTGTATTAACCCCTCTCTCTCTCAGTGCAGTGTTAATGTACTGGAGTGTCCAGTCAGTGTGTCTGTATTAACCCCTCTCTCTCTCAGTGCAGTGTTAATGTACTGGAGTGTCCAGTCAGTGTGTGTCTGTATTAACCCCTCTCTCTCAGTGCAGTGTTAATGTACTGGAGTGTCCAGTCAGTGTGTGTGTATTAACCCCTCTCTCTCTCAGTGCAGTGTTAATGTACTGGAGTGTCCAGTCAGTGTGTGTGTATTAACCCCTCTCTCTCTCAGTGCAGTGTTAATGTACTGGAGTGTCCAGTCAGTGTGTCTGTATTAACCCCTCTCTCTCTCAGTGCAGTGTTAATGTACTGGAGTGTCCAGTCAGTGTGTCTGTATTAACCCCTCTCTCTCTCAGTGCAGTGTTACTGTACTGGAGTGTCCAGTCAGTGTGTGTGTATGAACCCCTCTCTCTCTCAGTGCAGTGTTAATGTACTGGAGTGTCCAGTCAGTGTGTGTGTATGAACCCCTCTCTCTCTCAGTGCAGTGTTAATGTACTGGAGTGTCCAGTCAGTGTGTGTGTATTAACCCCTCTCTCTCTCAGTGCAGTGTTAATGTACTGGAGTGTCCAGTCAGTGTGTCTGTATGAACCCCTCTCTCTCTCAGTGCAGTGTTAATGTACTGGAGTGTCCAGTCAGTGTGTGTATTAACCCCTCTCTCTCTCAGTGCAGTGTTAATGTACTGGAGTGTCCAGTCAGTGTGTCTGTATTAACCCCTCTCTCTCTCAGTGCAGTGTTAATGTACTGGAGTGTCCAGTCAGTGTGTGTCTGTATTAACCCCTCTCTCTCAGTGCAGTGTTAATGTACTGGAGTGTCCAGTCAGTGTGTGTGTATTAACCCCTCTCTCTCTCAGTGCAGTGTTAATGTACTGGAGTGTCCAGTCAGTGTGTGTGTATTAACCCCTCTCTCTCTCAGTGCAGTGTTAATGTACTGGAGTGTCCAGTCAGTGTGTGTGTATGAACCCCTCTCTCTCTCAGTGCAGTGTTAATGTACTGGAGTGTCCAGTCAGTGTGTCTGTATTAACCCCTCTCTCTCTCAGTGCAGTGTTAATGTACTGGAGTGTCCAGTCAGTGTGTTGGTATTAACCCCTCTCTCTCTCAGTGCAGTGTTACTGTACTGGAGTGTCCAGGCAGTGTGTGTGTATGAACCCCTCTCTCTCTCAGTGCAGTGTTAATGTACTGGAGTGTCCAGTCAGTGTGTGTGTATGAACCCCTCTCTCTCTCAGTGCAGTGTTAATGTACTGGAGTGTCCAGTCAGTGTGTGTGTATTAACCCCTCTCTCTCTCAGTGCAGTGTTAATGTACTGGAGTGTCCAGTCAGTGTGTCTGTATGAACCCCTCTCTCTCTCAGTGCAGTGTTAATGTACTGGAGTGTCCAGTCAGTGTGTGTATTAACCCCTCTCTCTCTCAGTGCAGTGTTAATGTACTGGAGTGTCCAGTCAGTGTGTCTGTATGAACCCCTCTCTCTCTCAGTGCAGTGTTAATGTACTGGAGTGTCCAGTCAGTGTGTCTGTATTAACCCCTCTCTCTCTCAGTGCAGTGTTAATCTACTGGAGTGTCCAGTCAGTGTGTGTATTAACTCCTCTCTCTCTCCCAGTTGCTCTCTCTGTCTCGCTCTGTCCTGGGCGCACGTCTCTTCAGTCGCCTCATGAGGGCGACGGTGTACGCCCAGTTTGTTGCCGGGGAGACAGAGGCTGAGATCCGAGCGGCCATGGCGAAGCTGAGCATGCTGGGAATGCGGCCGATGTTGGCGGTGCCCATCGAGGAGGACGTTGGGGAGACCAGGCCAGGGTCAGTGCTGCCCAGACCATGACTGAGGTCACCCCCCATCTGTCCAGAGTCTGACCGCTGTGTCCGCAGCCTGTCCCAGCAAGCAACGGGGCAAGGAGGAGACACACCCTGGACACCAGTCACACACACACACACAACCACAACAGAACAGACGCACATACATCCCACACACTCCATGCATACCGTATACACACTGTACACAAACACAAACACAAACGCTTTCCCAGAAGTCAGTGTGTCAGTATTAACATGGACCTGCCAGCATGTCATGTCATGATTGTGAGAGGGACCCACACAAACATGGGGAGAACATGCAGACTCCCCTTCAGTTAGCCTTAATTGCTATTATAATTGTTTTACTTACAGGGAATCTGCAAGGCTGTATATTATATACAGGATATTTCAGGGTTAGAAAGCATCGGCACCGATGAGGGCATTTCAAACCACAGAGAAAATAAAGTAAACACAGTCATGTGTAAAACCTCCGATTTGCATCTCAGAATAGAGGAAGTTTCCAGGTCTGCGCAGTGCCGTGGTCTGTGAAGCACAACGAGGCCACAACACTGCCGGTCGACTTTGAGACCGTTCTGTTGACAGATACTGCTTACTTATTAACTCTGCACGCAGATCGCCTTGGAACATCGTCACGGTGAAGTATCTGCTGCACAGCCTGTACTTACTCACTCGTCCATCACAGTACATCTATCATGACAGAGACTAGTGAGCAGGAAGGGCTACCTCACATCACAGTACACCAGTCAGTACAGGGACTAGTGAGCAGGAAGGGCCTCTTCACATCACAGTACACTAGTCAGTACAGGGACTAGTGAGCAGGAAGGGCTGCTTCATGTCACAGTACAGCAGTCAGTACAGGGACTAGTGAGCAGGAAGGGCCTCATCACATCACAGTACACCAGTCAGTACAGGGACTAGTGAGCAGGAAGGGTCTCTTCACATCACAGTACAGCAGTCAGTACAGGGACAAGTGAGCAGGAAGGGCCTCTTCACATCACAGTACACTAGTCAGTACAGGGACTAGTGAGCAGGAAGGGCTGCTTCATGTCACAGTACACCAGTCAGTATAGGGACTAGTGAGCAGGAAGGGCCCCTTCACATCACAGTACACCAGTCAGTACAGGGACTAGTGAGCAGGAAGGGCTACCTCACATCACAGTACACCAGTCAGTACAGGGACTAGTGAGCAGGAAGGGCCTCTTCACATCACAGTACAGCAGTCAGTACAGGGACTAGTGAGCAGGAAGGGCCTCTTCACATCACAGTACAGCAGTCAGTACAGGGACTAGTGAGCAGGAAGGGCCTCTTCACATCACAGTACAGCAGTCAGTACAGGGACTAGTGAGCAGGAAGGGCCTCTTCACATCACAGTACACCAGTCAGTACAGGGACCAGTGAGCAGGAAGGGCTACCTCACATCACAGTACAGCAGTCAGTACAGGGACTAGTCAGCAGGAAGGGCCTCTTTACATCACAGTACAGCAGTCAGTACAGGGACTAGTGAGCAGGAAGGGCCTCTTCACATCACAGTACACCAGTCAGTACAGGGACTAGTGAGCAGGAAGGGCTACCTCACATCACAGTACATCAGTCAGTACAGGGACTAGTGAGCAGGAAGGGCCTCTTCACATCACAGTACAGCAGTCAGTACAGGGACTAGTGAGCAGGAAGGGCCTCATCATGTCACAGTACACCAGTCAGTACAGGGACTAGTGAGCAGGAAGGGCCTCTTCACATCACAGTACAGCAGTCAGTACAGGGACTAGTGAGCAGGAAGGGCTACCTCACATCACAGTACAGCAGTCAGTACAGGGACTAGTGAGCAGGAAGGGCCTCTTCACATCACAGTACACCAGTCAGTACAGGGACTAGTGAGCAGGAAGGGCCTCTTCACATCACAGTACACCAGTCAGTACAGGGACTAGTGAGCAGGAAGGGCCTCTTCACATCACAGTACACCAGTCAGTACAGGGACTAGTGAGCAGGAAGGGCCTCTTCACATCACAGTACACCAGTCAGTCCAGGGACTAGTGAGCAGGAAGGGCCTCTTGACATCACAGTACAGCAGTCAGTACAGGGACTAGTGAGCAGGAAGGGCCTCTTGACATCACAGTACAGCAGTCAGTACAGGGACTAGTGAGCAGGAAGGGTCTCTTCACATCACAGTACAGCAGTCAGTACAGAGACTAGTGAGCAGGAAGGACCTCTTCCCATCACAGTACATCAGTCAGTACAAGGACTAGTGAGCAGGAAGGGCCTCATCATGTCACAGTACATCAAGTGTACAGGGACTAGTGAGCAGGAAGGGTCTCTTCACATCACAGTACACCAGTCAGTACAGGGACTAGTGAGCAGGAAGGGCCTCTTCACATCACAGTACAGCAGTCAGTACAGGGACTAGTGAGCAGGAAGGGCCTCTTCACATCACAGTACATCAGTCAGTACAGGGACTAGTGAGCAGGAAGGGCTGCTTCATGTCACAGTACACCAGTCCGTACAGGGACTAGTGAGCAGGAAGGGCTACCTCACATCACAGTACAGCAGTCAGTACAGGGACTAGTGAGCAGGAAGGGCCTCTTCACATCACAGTACATCAGTCAGTACAGGGACTAGTGAGCAGGAAGGGCCTCATCACATCACAGTACACCAGTCAGTACAGGGACTAGTGAGCAGGAAGGGTCTCTTCACATCACAGTACAGCAGTCAGTACAGGGACTAGTGAGCAGGAAGGGCCGCTTCACATCACAGTACATCAGTCAGTACAGGGACTAGTGAGCAGGAAGGGCCTCTTCACATCACAGTACAGCAGTCAGTACAGGGACTAGTGAGCAGGAAGGACCTCTTCCCATCACAGTACATCAGTCAGTACAAGGAATAGTGAGCAGGAAGGGCCTCATCATGTCACAGTACATCAAGTGTACAGGGACTAGTGAGCAGGAAGGGTCTCTTCACATCACAGTACACCAGTCAGTACAGGGACTAGTGAGCAGGAAGGGCCTCTTCACATCACAGTACAGCAGTCAGTACAGGGACTAGTGAGCAGGAAGGGCCTCATCACATCACAGTACACCAGTCAGTACAGGGACTAGTGAGCAGGAAGGGTCTCTTCACATCACAGTACAGCAGTCAGTACAGGGACTAGTGAGCAGGAAGGGCCTCTTCACATCACAGTACACCAGTCAGTACAGGGACTAGTGAGCAGGAAGGGCCTCTTCACATCGCAGTACAGCAGTCAGTACAGGGACTAGTGAGCAGGAAGGGCCTCTTCACATCGCAGTACACCAGTCAGTACAGGGACTAGTGAGCAGGAAGGGCCTCTTCACATCGCAGTACACCAGTCAGTACAGGGACTAGTGAGCAGGAAGGGCCTCTTCACATCACAGTACAGCAGTCAGCACAGGGACTAGTGAGCAGGAAGGGCTGCTTTCACAGAATTCACGAGTTTGTGCCTAATTAGAATTTGTAATTAATTGCTGTTGTCTGAGAAACCGGGACTGCAGTTCCCCTGCTGTGCCTGCGCTGTTGCCGTTACACTGTCCCTGTGTCGTCCTCCTGGTCGGCGTGACAACCCCCCCCCCTCGCTCTCCGGTTCTCTGTCTCCAGGGAGGGGCGCTACGACGACAACCTGGCGGCCATGCTGGAGTGCATCCGCATCTCCCACGGCAACCCCTGGTCTGCAGATCCCATGATGCAGCTGAAAGTGACGGCCCTGCTGAGTGCAGAGCTGTGTGTGAGTACAGGAGCAGAGAGACAGACAGGTAGAGAGACAGACAGGCAAGGAGAAAGAGAACGACAGGCAAAGAGGCAGAGAGAGAGAGAGAGAGAGAGAGGTAGAGAGACAGAGAGAAAGGCAGATGGAGATAAAGAAGGGCAGAGAGAGAGAAACAGAGAGACAGACAGTGAGACAGGCAGACAGGCAGAGAGAGAGAAAAAAACAGACAGACAGGTGGAGAGGAATGACAGGCAGGCAGAAAGACAGACAGACGGACAGGGACAGAGACAGACAGACAAGCTGGCAGAGAAACAGATGGTCAGGCAGATAGAGAGGCACTGAAGAGCAGAGTCAGGCAACAGCATTAACAGAATTTCACTTCTCCTCAGACAAAGATATCGTCTCTCCTCGCCGACTCAGAGGAACAGTTTGACCTCAGCACCCTGCTCAGAGCCATGGGGGGACAGGTAATCACTGGACAGTGCAGTGTGAATGTACTGGAGTGTCCAGTCAGTGTGTCTGTATTAACCCCTCTCTCTCTCAGTGCAGTGTTCATGTACTGGAGTGTACAGTCAGTGTGTGTGTATTAACCCCTCTCTCTCTCAGTGCAGTGTTAATGTACTGGAGTGTCCAGTCAGTGTGTCTGTATTAACCCCTCTCTCTCTCTCAGTGTAGTGTTAATGTACTGGAGTGTCCAGTCAGTGTGTCTGTATGAACCCCTCTCTCTCAGTGCAGTGTTAATGTACTGGAGTGTCCAGTCAGTGTGTCTGTATTAACCCCTCTCTCTCTCAGTGCAGTGTTAATGTACTGGAGTGTCCAGTCAGTGTGTCTGTATTAACCCCCCTCTCTCCCTCAGTGCAGTGTTAATGTACTGGAGTGTCCAGTCAGTGTGTCTGTATGAACCCCTCTCTCTCAGTGCAGTGTTAATGTACTGGAGTGTCCAGTCAGTGTGTCTGTATTAACCCCTCTCTCTCAGTGCAGTGTTCATGTACTGGAGTGTCCAGTCAGTGTGTGTGTATGATCCCCTCTCTCTCTCAGTGCAGTGTTAATGTACTGGAGTGTCCAGTCAGCGTGTCTGTATGAACCCCTCTCTCTCAGTGCAGTGTTAATGTACTGGAGTGTCCAGTCAGTGTGTGTGTATTAACCCCTCTCTCTCTCAGTGCAGTGTTAATGTACTGGAGTGTCCCGTCAGTGTGTCTGTATTAACCCCTCTCTCTCTCAGTGCAGTGTTAATGTACTGGAGTGTCCAGTCAGTGTGTGTGTATTAACCCCCCTCTCTCTCAGTGCAGTGTTAATGTACTGGAGTGTCCAGTCAGTGTGTCTGTATTAACCCCCCTCTCTCTCTCAGTGCAGTGTTAATGTACTGGAGTGTCCAGTCAGTGTGTCTGTATTAACCCCTCTCTCTCTCTCAGTGCAGTGTTAATGTACTGGAGTGTCCAGTCAGTGTGTCTGTATTAACCCCTCTCTCTCTCAGTGCAGTGTTAATGTACTGGAGTGTCCAGTCAGTGTGTCTGTATTAACCCCCCTCTCTCTCTCAGTGCAGTGTTAATGTACTGGAGTGTCCAGTCAGTGTGTCTGTATTAACCCCTCTCTCTCTCAGTGCAGTGTTAATGTACTGGAGTGTCCAGTCAGTGTGTCTGTATGAACCCCTCTCTCTCAGTGCAGTGTTAATGTACTGGAGTGTCCAGTCAGTGTGTCTGTATTAACCCCTCTCTCTCAGTGCAGTGTTCATGTACTGGAGTGTCCAGTCAGTGTGTGTGTATGATCCCCTCTCTCTCTCAGTGCAGTGTTAATGTACTGGAGTGTCCAGTCAGTGTGTCTGTATTAACCCCTCTCTCTCTCAGTGCAGTGTTAATGTACTGGAGTGTCCCGTCAGTGTGTCTGTATTAACCCCTCTCTCTCTCAGTGCAGTGTTAATGTACTGGAGTGTCCAGTCAGTGTGTGTGTATTAACCCCCCTCTCTCTCAGTGCAGTGTTAATGTACTGGAGTGTCCAGTCAGTGTGTCTGTATTAACCCCCCTCTCTCTCTCAGTGCAGTGTTAATGTACTGGAGTGTCCAGTCAGTGTGTCTGTATTAACCCCTCTCTCTCTCTCAGTGCAGTGTTAATGTACTGGAGTGTCCAGTCAGTGTGTCTGTATTAACCCCTCTCTCTCAGTGCAGTGTTAATGTACTGGAGTGTCCAGTCAGTGTGTCTGTATGAACCCCCCTCTCTCTCAGTGCAGTGTTAATGTCAGTGTCTCTCTCTCTACAGACAGTCAGTTTTCCAGGGCTGACAGACAGAGAGACACAACACTTCCTATGTGGGCTCCGTAGACTGAACGCAGTGGGAGAGGTAACACACTCCAGAAGTAAGGAGTTATTCATGTATTTGTTTGTGGCGTCTGGCTGGGTGACAGCGCCCCCTCAGTGAGCCCAGGCTCAGCGGGGGAACTGCAGCTCGCTCCTGCGGGCAGCCAGAGAGTCACCCTGACCTCTGACCTGTGACCTGTGACCTTTCCCCCGGGTCAGCGGGCCCGCGCTCTCAGGGTCCGCGTCCTCGTCGACGCCGAGTACACCTACATGAACCCCGCCCTCAGCCTCGTCACCATGGCAATGATGAAGAAGTTCAACCAGTCGGAGGCCTGGATCTGGAACACGTATCAGTGCTACTTAAGGGTGAGTAGAAGTAAACTCTCTCTGCGGGACTGTCTGTCTCTCCTGAGCGTCTGTGGGTATTAACCCCTCTCGCTCTCTCTGAGGGACAGCCTGTCTCTCCTGAGCGGTCTGTGGGTATTAACCCCTCTCACTCTCCCTGCGCTCCTGCGGGACTGTCTATCTCTCCTGAGCGTCTGTGGGTATTAACCCCTCTCGCTCTCTCTGCGGGACTGTCTCTCCTGAGTGTCTGTGGGCATTAACCCCTCTCGCTCTCTCTGCGGGACTGGCTGTCTCTCCCGAGTGTCTGTGGGCATTAACCCCTCTCACTCTCCCTGTGCTCCAGCGGGACTGTCTGTCTCTCCTGAGTGTCTGTGGGCATTAACCCCTCTCGTTCTCTCTGCGGGACTGTCTGTCTCTCCCAAGCGTCTGTGGGTATTAACCCCTCTCGCTCTCCCTGCGCTCCTGCAGGACTGCCTGTCTCTCCCGAGCGTCTGTGGGTATTAACCCCTCTCGCTCTCTCTGTGGGACTCCCTGTCTCTCCCGAGTGTCTGTGGGTATTAACCCCTCTCGCTCTCTCTGTGGGACTCCCTGTCTCTCCCGAGTGTCTGTGGGTATTAACCCCTCTCGCTCTCTCTGTGGGACTCCCTGTCTCTCCCGAGCGTCTGTGGGTATTAACCCCTCTCGCTCTCTCTGCACTCCTGCAGGACTGCCTGTCTCTCCCGAGCGTCTGTGGGTATTAACCCCTCTCGCTCTCTCTGTGGGACTCCCTGTCTCTCCCGA
The DNA here is from genome assembly GCF_040954835.1 of Lepisosteus oculatus. NCBI lineage: Eukaryota > Metazoa > Chordata > Actinopteri > Semionotiformes > Lepisosteidae > Lepisosteus > Lepisosteus oculatus. The sequence continues at coordinate 2,750,340 of NC_090699.1, forward strand.
GTGTCTGTGGGTATTAACCCCTCTCGCTCTCTCTGCACTCCTGCAGGACTGCCTGTCTCTCCCGAGCGTCTGTGGGTATTAACCCCTCTCGCTCTCTCTGTGGGACTCCCTGTCTCTCCCGAGTGTCTGTGGGTATTAACCCCTCTCGATCTCTCTGCGGGACTCCCTGTCTCTCCCGAGTGTCTGCGGGTATTAACCCCTCTCGCTCTCCCTGCGCTCCTGCAGGACTGTCTGTCCCTCCTGAGCCGCGACGTCGCCCTGTCTGTCCGCGAGTCCTTCTGCTTCGGGGTCAAGCTGGTCCGGGGCGCCTACATGGACAAGGAGCGGCTCCTGGCCAATCAGAGCGGCCGGCCGGACCCCGTCCACCAATCCTGGGAGAGCACCAACCGCAGGTGACTCCCTGTGTGCAGCTGCACCGCGTCCTGCTGTGATTCCGACACAGAATCTCGTTCTCTGCTCTCGTTCCGCGCTGCCTGGCCCTTGGCTGCGCTGTCTTGTGTTCCCGCCACCCCACCCCCCCCCCTCGGCTGCGCGTTGCTGTGCAGTGTGTGGAGTATTGTGCGGCTGCGGCGGCGCTCCGCAGTTGTGGCGTAACGCGACCCTGTGACCTCTCCTTGCGCAGCTACGACCGCTGCCTGGACACCATGCTGGCGCTCGTCTCCCAGCATGCCGAGAGGTACAGGATCATAGTGGCCACCCACAACGAGGAGTCGGTCAAGCGCGCCGTCCGCAGGCAAGTGTGCAGGGTTCACGGAGTCTCCATCACAGCCTGTGTCGATCTCTCTGTGTGAGGGGTGTCTCTGGTGTCTGTATTAGGGTCTGTGTTCATCTCTCTGTGTGAGGAGTGTCTCTGGGGTCTGTATTAGGGTCTGTGTTCATCTCTCTGTGTGAGGAGTGTCTCTGGGGTCTGTATTAGGGTCTGTGTTCATCTCTCTGTGTGAGGAGTGTCTCTGGGGTCTGTATTAGGGTCTGTGTTCATCTCTCTGTGTGAGGAGTGTCTCTGGGGTCTGTATTAGGGTCTGTGTTCATCTCTCTGTGTGAGGAGTGTCTCTGGGGTCTGTATTAGGGTCTGTGTTCATCTCTCTGTGTGAGGAGTGTCTCTGGGGTCTGTATTAGGGTCTGTGTTCATCTCTCTGTGTGAGGAGTGTCTCTGGAGTCTGTATTAGGGTCTGTGTTCTTCTCTCTGTGTGAGGAGTGTCTCTGGGGTCTGTATTAGGGTCTGTGTTCATCTCTCTGTGTGAGGAGTGTCTCTGGGGTCTGTATTAGGGTCTGTATTGATCTCTCTGTGTGAGGGGTGTCTCTGGTGTCTGTATTAGGGTCTGTGTTCATCTCTCTGTGTGAGGAGTGTCTCTGGGGTCTGTATTAGGGTCTGTGTTCATCTCTCTGTGTGAGGAGTGTCTCTGGGGTCTGTATTAGGGTCTGTGTTCATCTCTCTGTGTGAGGAGTGTCTCTGGGGTCTGTATTAGGGTCTGTATCGATCTCTCTGTGTGAGGAGTGTCTCTGGGGTCTGTATTAGGGTCTGTGTTCATCTCTCTGTGTGAGGAGTGTCTCTGGGGTCTGTATTAGGGTCTGTATTGATCTCTCTGTGTGAGGAGTGTCTCTGGGGTCTGTATTAGGGTCTGTGTTAATCTCTCTGTGTGAGGAGTGTCTCTGGTGTCTGTATTAGGGTCTGTGTTCATCTCTCTGTGTGAGGAGTGTCTCTGGGGTCTGTATTAGGGTCTGTGTTCATCTCTCTGTGTGAGGGGTGTCTCTGGGGTCTGTATTAGGGTCTGTGTTCATCTCTCTGTGTGAGGAGTGTCTCTGGGGTCTGTATTAGGGTCTGTGTTCATCTCTCTGTGTCAGGGGTGTCTCTGGGGTCTGTGTTCATCTCTCTGTGTGAGGAGTGTCTCTGGGGTCTGTATTAGGGTCTGTGTTCATCTCTCTGTGTGAGGAGTGTCTCTGGGGTCTGTATTAGGGTCTGTGTTCATCTCTCTGTGTGAGGAGTGTCTCTGGGGTCTGTATTAGGGTCTGTGTTCATCTCTCTGTGTGAGGAGTGTCTCTGGGGTCTGTATTAGGGTCTGTCTTCATCTCTCTGTGTGAGGAGTGTCTCTGGGGTCTGTATTAATCCCTACATCTCTTCTCTTTTAGGATGACTGAACTGGGGATATCTAAGGTCTCTGGCTCAGTGTGCTTTGGACAGCTCCTGGGGATGTGTGATCATGTTTCTCTAACACTCGGTAAAACTGTCAAATCTGTTGTAATGTTCCTGACAAACACACCCCCCTCTCTCTCTCTCAGTGTAGTGTTAATGTACTGGAGTGTCCAGTCAGTGTGTGTGTATGAACCCCTCTCTCTCTCAGTGCAGTGTTAATGTACTGGAGTGTCCAGTCAGTGTGTCTGTATTAACCCCTCTCTCTCTCAGTGCAGTGTTAATGTACTGGAGTGTCCAGTCAGTGTGTGTGTATTAACCCCTCTCTCTCAGTGCAGTGTTAATGTACTGGAGTGTCCAGTCAGTGTGTCTGTATGAACCCCCTTCTCTCTCTCAGTGCAGTGTTAATGTACTGGAGTGTCCAGTCAGTGTGTCTGTATGAACCCCTCTCTCTCTCAGTGCAGTGTTAATGTACTGGAGTGTCCAGTCAGTGTGTGTGTATTAACCCCTCTCTCTCTCTCAGGGCAGCTGGGTTATCCAGTGTACAAGTCGGTTCCTTATGGCTCGGTTGATGACACGGTACCCTACCTGGTGCGCCGGGCCCAGGAGAACAGAACCGTCCTGCAGGGAATCAGGAAGGAGCGAGGCCTGCTGAGGAGGGAGCTCTGGAGGAGGGTGATGAGGAGATAGAGAGAGAGACAGGGGGAGAGAGAGCGAGACGGGGAGGGAGAGAGTGAGAGAGACAGGGAGGGAGAGCGAGAAAGAGAGAGGGAGGGAGAGAAAGAGAGAGGGAGGGACAGAGATGAGAGCGAGAGAGAGAGAGACAGGGAGGGAGAGAATGAGTGAGGGAGGGAAAGAGATGAGAGAGAGAGACAGGGACAGAGAATGCAATGGAGAGAGAGAAAGAGGGGGAGAGAGTGGAGACAGGGAAAGAGAGATGAAGACACTCAGAGAAAGAAGGGAGCTCAGGAAGACAGGTTAGCAGAGAGACAGAGTATCGGACACAGAGAGTCAGACAGACAGGCGAGCTCGCTGAGGGCGCCCCGTTTCCTGCTCCTGCTGACAGCACTGGAGGACAGCACAGCTCCCCACAAGCAGACCTGATCAAGGCCAGCCATGTGGGGTTCACTGACTCGATCAATACAGCGTCGTGTGTTTACTGATCAGTACAATGGAGAGTTCACTGACTCGATCAATACAGCGCCGTGTGTTTACTGATCAGTACAATGGAGAGTTCACTGACTCGATCAATACAGCGTCGTGTGTTTACTGATCAGTACAATGGAGAGTTCACTGACTCGATCAATACAGCGCCGTGTTTTTATTGATCAATACAATGTAGAGTTTACTGACTCGATCAATACAGCGTCATGTTTTTATTGATCAATACAGCGTCGTGTGTTTACTGATCAGTACAATGGAGAGTTTACTGACTCGATCAATACAGCATCATGTTTTTATTGATCAATACAATGGAGAGTTTACTGTCTAGATCAATACAGCGTCATGTGTTTACTGATCAGTACAATGGAGAGTTCACTGACTCGATCAATACAGCGTCATGTGTTTACTGATCAGTACAATGGAGAGTTCACTGACTCGATCAATACAGCGTCGTGTGTTTACTGATCAGTACAATGGAGAGTTTACTGTCTAGATCAATACAGCGTCATGTGTTTACTGATCAGTACAATGGAGAGTTCACTGACTCGATCAATACAGCGTCATGTTTTTATTGATCAGTACAGTGTAGAGTTTACCGACTTGATCAGTACAGTGTCGTGTGTTTATTGACCCCATCAGTACAGTGTTGTGTGTGAATTGATCAGTACAATGTAATGTGTTAATTGATCAGTACAGTGTTGTGTGTTAATTGATCAGTACAATGTAATGTGTTAATTGATCAGTACAGTGTCGTGTGTGTATTGATCCAGACCAGCAGCGCTCTCCTGATCACGACCAGACCAGACCAGTGGTGTTGTTCCTGGGCAGGCAGGGATGCTGGGAGTTTAATTCCTAGAGTGTCACCCCCCTGCAGAGCCCCCCCAGAGGAAACGGGCTCATTAACACCCAGGCGCTAACGATCACAGGAGACAGCCTGCCCCCCAGTGTGACCCCCGACACCCCCCTGAGAACAAATGTGCTGGCGTGTTGGTGTTGAGCCAGACTGGCACACAGACACAGACAGCTTGTATAGAGCCAGCGCAGGCTTGGACACTGGACTGTCTCGGAGTAAACAGCTCTCACCCCAGTCACACTGCTCACATCTGACCTTGACAGACCGAGACCAGCACATACAGAGACAGAGAGACAGAGAGACAGAGAGACAGAGAGACAGAGAGACAGAGAGAGACAGACAGCTTGTACAGAGCCAGCGCAGGCTTGGACACTGGACTGTCTCGGAGTTAAGAGCTCTCACCCCAGTCACACTGCTCACATCTGACCTTGACAGACCGAGACCAGCACATACAGAGACAGAGAGACAGAGAGACAGAGAGACAGAGAGACAGAGAGAGACAGACAGCTTGTACAGAGCCAGCGCAGGCTTGGACACTGGACTGTCTCGGAGTTAAGAGCTCTCACCCCAGTCACACTGCTCACATCTGACCTTGACAGACCGAGACCAGCACGTACAGAGACAGAGAGACAGAGACAGAGAGAGACAGACAGACTGTATAGAGCCAGCGCAGGCTTGGACACTGGACTGTCTCGGAGTAAACAGCTCTCACCCCAGTCACACTGCTCACATCTGACCTTGACAGACCGAGACCAGCACGTACAGAGACAGAGAGACAGAGACAGAGAGAGACAGACAGACAGACTGTACAGAGCCAGCGCAGGCTTGGACACTGGACTGTCTCAGAGTAAACAGCTCTCACCCCAGTCACACTGCTCACACCTGACCTTGACAGACCGAGACCAGCACGTACAGAGACAGAGAGACAGAGACAGAGAGAGACAGACAGACTGTATAGAGCCAGCGCAGGCTTGGACACTGGACTGTCTCGGAGTAAACAGCTCTCACCCCAGTCACACTGCTCACATCTGACCTTGACAGACCGAGACCAGCACATACAGAGACAGAGAGACAGAGAGACAGAGAGACAGAGAGACAGAGAGACAGAGAGAGACAGACAGCTTGTACAGAGCCAGCGCAGGCTTGGACACTGGACTGTCTCGGAGTAAACAGCTCTCACCCCAGTCACACTGCTCACATCTGACCTTGACAGACCGAGACCAGCACGTACAGAGACAGAGAGACAGAGACAGAGAGAGACAGACAGACAGACTGTACAGAGCCAGCGCAGGCTTGGACACTGGACTGTCTCAGAGTAAACAGCTCTCACCCCAGTCACACTGCTCACACCTGACCTTGACAGACCGAGACCAGCACGTACAGAGACAGAGAGACAGAGACAGAGAGAGACAGACAGACTGTATAGAGCCAGCGCAGGCTTGGACACTGGACTGTCTCGGAGTAAACAGCTCTCACCCCAGTCACACTGCTCACATCTGACCTTGACAGACCGAGACCAGCACGTACAGAGACAGAGAGACAGAGACAGAGAGAGACAGACAGACAGCTTGTATAGAGCCAGCGCAGGCTTGGACACTGGACTGTCTTTGAGTAAACAGCTCTCACCCCAGTCACACTGCTCACATCTGACCTTGACAGAAATTTAATAGAAACCAACAGGACAGGGAATTCACACCCCCTCCTCCCCTGCATGCACACACCAGCACAGCGCTGTGTCCAGTTCAATAGAAACCAGCAGGACAGGGAATTCACTGGGTCCCCCCGGGTCTCCCTCAGGGTCTCCCTCGGCTGCAGGTTCGAGGCAGTCTTCTCCCGGGGACGGCACAGGTGGGGCTGAGGCATCCTGGGATACATGCATGCTCGGGCGAGGCATCCTGGGATACGTGTACGCTGGGGCGAGGCATCCTGGGATACATGTACGCTGGGGCGAGGAATCCTGGGATACGTGTACGCTGAGGCTGAGGAATCCTGGGATACATGTACGCTGAGGCTGAAGAATCCTGGGATACGTGTACGCTGGGGCGAGGCATCCTGGGATACGTGTACGCTGGGGCGAGGCATCCTGGGATATGTGTACGATGAGGCTGAGGAATCCTGGGATACGTGTACACTGAGGCTGAAGAATCCTGGGATACGTGTACGTTGAGGATGAGGAATCCTGGGATACGTGTACGCTGGGGCGAGGCATCCTGGGATACGTGTACGCTGAGGCTGAAGAATCCTGGGATACGTGTACGCTGAGGCTGAGGAATCCTGGGATACGTGTACGCTGGGGCGAGGCATCCTGGGATACGTGTACGCTGGGGCGAGGCATCCTGGGATACGTGTACGTTGAGGCTGAGGAATCCTGGGATATGTGTACGCTGGGGCGAGGCATCCTGGGACAGGCGTGAGCGAAGGGTGGGTCCTGTCAGGGCCTCTGCCCTGTGCCGCCCGGCGAGCGCCAGCGCCCTCTGGTGGAGGGCAGGGGTGCGACCGCCCGCCGGCTCAGAACAGGGCCCTGCCGGCCCCCATGTCCAGGTAGGCCCCCGAGGAGCGGGGCTGCCCGCAGAGGTGCCTGTACTGGAGCCCGAAGGCCCGGGGGTCCTGCCAGCAGCGCAGGGGGTAGCCGGGAAAGGGGTCGGGGTACCGGGCCGGGGGGTAGAGGGCAGGAGGGGCGGGGGGGGAGCAGGGAAGAGGCGGCTCTGGGCTCAGGTGCACCGCCAGATCCAGGGGGTAGGGGGTGCCCTGCAGCACAGGGAGCCGCGGCGGGGGATGCCCCCCTGTCTCGGCCGGGGGGCAGGACAGGGGCAGGTAAGTCTGGGGGGGGCTGTAGTGAGGGAGGAGAGAGTGTGGGGAGCTGGGGAGAGAGAGGAGGAGGGAAAATATTATTCAAATGACAATAATAAATATGAACAATAACAGAGAGCAGACCAGGAGAGAGGAGAGAGAGAGGAGCAGACCAGGAGAGAGGAGAGAGAGGAGAGAGAGAGGAGCAGACCAGGAGAGAGGAGAGAGAGGAGAGAGAGATGAGCAGACCAGGAGAGAGGAGAGAGAGAGGAGAGAGAGATGAGCACACCAGGAGAGAGGAGAGAGAGAGGAGCAGACCAGGAGAGAGGAGAGAGAGGAGAGAGAGAGGAGCAGACCAGGAGAGAGGAGAGAGAGGAGAGAGAGGAGCAGACCAGGAGAGAGAAGAGAGAGGAGAGAGAGGAGCAGACCAGAAGAGAGAAGAGAGAGGAGAGAGAGAGGAGTTGACCAGGAGAGAGAGGAGAGAGGAGAAAAATATTATTCAAATTACAACAACAACAATAATAATAAGTAATAGCAATACCAGAGGGAGACCAGGAGCGAGGAAGAGGAGGAGAGAGAGGGGCAGATCAACAGATCAATAATAACGATGATCAGACCAGGAGCGAGGAAGAGGAGGAGAGAGAGGGGCAGATCAACAGATCAATAATAACGATGATCAGACCAGGAGTAAGGAAGAGGAGGAGAGAGAGGGGCAGATCAACAGATCAATAATAACGATGATCAGACCAGGAGCGAGGAAGAGGAGGAGAGAGAGGGGCAGATCAACAGATCAATAATAACAAAGATCAGACCAGGAGTGAGGAAGAGGAGGAGAGAGAGGGGCAGATCAACAGATCAATAATAACGACGATCAGACCAGGAGCGAGGAAGAGGAGGAGAGAGAGGGGCAGATCAACAGATCAATAATAACGACGATCAGACCAGGAGCGAGGAAGAGGAGGAGAGAGAGGGGCAGATCAACAGATCAATAATAACGATGATCAGACCAGGAGCGAGGAAGAGGAGGAGAGAGAGGGGCAGATCAACAGATCAATAATAACGATGATTAGACCAGGAGCGAGGAAGAGGAGGAGAGAGGGGGGCAGATCAACAGATCAATAATAACGATGACCAGACCAGGAGTGAGGAAGAGGAGGAGAGAGAGGGGCAGATCAACAGATCAATAATAATGATGATCAGACCAGGAGACCAGACCAGGAGTGAGGAAGAGGAGGAGAGAGAGGGGCAGATCAACAGATCAATAATAAGGATGATCAGACCAGGAGCGAGGAAGAGGAGGAGAGAGAGGGGCAGATCAACAGATCAATAATAACGATGATCAGACCAGGAGTGAGGAAGAGGAGGAGAGAGAGGGGCAGATCAACAGATCAATAATAACGATGATCAGACCAGGAGCGAGGAAGAGGAGGAGAGAGAGGGGCAGATCAACAGATCAATAATAACGATGATCAGACCAGGAGCGAGGAAGAGGAGGAGAGAGAGGGGCAGATCAACAGATCAATAATAACGATGATCAGACCAGGAGCAAGGAAGAGGAGGAGAGAGAGGGGCAGATCAACAGATCAATAATAACGATGATCAGACCAGGAGCGAGGAAGAGGAGGAGAGAGAGGGGCAGATCAACAGATCAATAATAATGATGATCAGACCAGGAGTGAGGAAGAGGAGGAGAGAGAGGGGCAGATCAACAGATCAATAATAATGATGATCAGACCAGGAGACCAGACCAGGAGTGAGGAAGAGGAGGAGAGAGAGGGGCAGATCAACAGATCAATAATAAGGATGATCAGACCAGGAGCGAGGAAGAGGAGGAGAGAGAGGGGCAGATCAACAGATCAATAATAACGATGATCAGACCAGGAGCGAGGAAGAGGAGGAGAGAGAGGGGCAGATCAACAGATCAATAATAACGATGATCAGACCAGGAGCAAGGAAGAGGAGGAGAGAGAGGGGCAGATCAACAGATCAATAATAACGATGATCAGACCAGGAGCAAGGAAGAGGAGGAGAGAGAGGGGCAGATCAACAGATCAATAATAACGATGATCAGACCAGGAGCGAGGAAGAGGAGGAGAGAGAGGGGCAGATCAACAGATCAATAATAACGATGATCAGACCAGGAGCGAGGAAGAGGAGGAGAGAGAGGGGCAGATCAACAGATCAATAATAACGATGATCAGACCAGGAGTAAGGAAGAGGAGGAGAGAGAGGGGCAGATCAACAGATCAATAATAACGATGATCAGACCAGGAGCGAGGAAGAGGAGGAGAGAGAGGGGCAGATCAACAGATCAATAATAACGATGACCAGACCAGGAGTGAGGAAGAGGAGGAGAGAGAGGGGCAGATCAACAGATCAATAATAACGATGATCAGACCAGGAGCGAGGAAGAGGAGGAGAGAGAGGGGCAGATCAACAGATCAATAATAACGATGATCAGACCAGGAGCGAGGAAGAGGAGGAGAGAGAGGGGCAGATCAACAGATCAATAATAACGATGATCAGACCAGGAGCGAGGAAGAGGAGGAGAGAGGGGAGTGAGAACGAATGAGAGGAAGTCTCGTAAGAACAGCAATGAAGCTGCAGCATCAGTCCGTCAGGAGCCCCTGGGCGTGGTCAGGAGACCCCTGGGCGTGGTCAGGACACCCACCTGGCCAGCAGCGCGTCCTGGGGGGCCACGGGGTCCCCCCGCCCCCCCGCCGGCCCGAAGGCCTGCTCCGGCCCGGGGCTCAGCAGAGCCAGGGCCTCGCCTGCGCTGGGCGGCCGGGGGAAGGCGCAGCCGGGGCTGGGGTCGGCCAGGCCGGGGAGGCCCAGGTCCTGCAGGGCCGTCTCCGCCAGGGCCTCGGTGGAGTCACAGGGGGCCGACACTGGGGGGGAGAGAGAGGGGGGCAGGGGGGAGAGATGGTGAGACAGAGAGAGAGGGAGTGAGACAGAGAGAGAGGCGGGGGGAGATGGTGAGACAGAGAGAGGGACAGGGGGAGATGGTGAGACAGAGAGAGAGGCAGGGGGAGATGGTGAGACAGAGAGAGAGGGAGTGAGACAGAGAGAGAGGCAGGGGGAGATGGTGAGACAGAGAGAGAGGGAGTGAGACAGAGAGAGGGGCAGGGGGAGATGGTGAGACAGAGAGAGAGGGAGTGAGACAGAGAGAGAGGCAGGGGGAGATGGTGAGACAGAGAGAGAGGCAGGGGGAGATGGTGAGACAGAGAGAGGGGCAGGGGAGATGGTGAGACAGAGAGAGAGGCGGGGGGAGATGGTGAGACAGAGAGAGGGACAGGGGGAGATGGTGAGACAGAGAAAGAGGCAGGGGGAGATGGTGAGACAGAGAGAGAGGGAGTGAGACAGAGAGAGAGGCAGGGGGAGATGGTGAGACAGAGAGAGAGGGAGTGAGACAGAGAGAGAGGCAGGGGGAGATGGTGAGACAGAGAGAGAGGCAGGGGGAGATGGTGAGACAGAGAGAGAGGCGGGGGGAGATGGTGAGACAGAGAGAGAGGCAGGGGGAAATGGTGAGACAGAGAGAGGGGCAGGGGGAGATGGTGAGACAGAGAGAGAGGGAGTGAGACAGAGAGAGAGGCAGGGGGAGATGGTGAGACAGAGAGAGAGGCAGGGGGAGATGGTGAGACAGAGAGAGGGGCAGGGGAGATGGTGAGACAGAGAGAGAGGGAGTGAGACAGAGAGAGAGGCGGGGGGAGATGGTGAGACAGAGAGAGAGGGAGTGAGACAGAGAGAGGGGCAGGGGGAGATGGTGAGACAGAGAGAGAGGCGGGGGGAGATGGTGAGACAGAGAGAGGGGCAGGGGGAGATGGTGAGACAGAGAGAGGGACAGGGGGAGATGGTGAGACAGAGAGAGAGGCAGGGGGAGATGGTGAGACAGAGAGAGAGTGAGAGGGAGAGAGAGAGAGGGGGAGACGGGCAGAGACGTCAGGACAGCGGAGGCAGGCGCTGGAGCTCACTGGGGTCGAGGGGTCCAGGCTCCTGCGCTGCCGGCGTGCAGATGAGCTTCCTCTTGCGTCGCGCCTCTCGCACCCTGGAAACAGAGGCAGCAGGGTGAGGGGGGCCTCTGACCACGAGGGCGGCGCTAGAGCACACTCAGAGGAGAGACACCGCGCTCACAACACCAGCACACCGACTGAGCCAGCGACACTGCAGGAGGAGGGCAGGTACGGTTCATTAATCACCCTAGAGCCAGCGACACTGCAGGAGGAGGGCAGGTACGGTTCATTAATCACCCTAGAGCCAGCGTCACTGCAGGAGGAGGGCAGGTACGGTTCATTAATCACCCTAGAGCCAGCGTCACTGCAGGAGGAGGGCAGGTACGGTTCATTATTTACCCTAGAGCCAGCGACACTGCAGGAGGAGGGCAGGTACGGTTCATTAATTACCCTGGAGTCAGGAGGAGGGCAGGTACGGTTCATTATTTACCCTAGAGCCAGCGACACTGCAGGAGGAGGGCAGGTACGGTTCATTAATCACCCTAGAGCCAGCGACACTGCAGGAGGAGGGCAGGTACGGTTCATTAATCACCCTAGAGCCAGCGACACTGCAGGAGGAGGGCAGGTACGGTTCATTAATTACCCTAGAGCCAGCGACACTGCAGGAGGAGGGCAGGTACGGTTCATTAATTACCCTAAAGCCAGCGACACTGCAGGAGGAGGGTAGGTAAGGTTCATAAATTACCCTAGAGCCAGCGACACTGCAGGAGGAGGGCAGGTACGGTTCATTAATTACCCTAGAGTCAGCGACACTGCAGGAGGAGGGCAGGTACGGTTCATTAATTACCCTGGAGTCAGGAGGAGGGCAGGTAAGGTTCATTAATTACCCTGGAGCCAGTGACACTGCAGGAGGAGGGCAGGTAAGGTTCATTAATTACCCTGGAGTCAGGAGGAGGGCAGGTACGGTTCATTAATTACCCTGGAGTAAGGAGGAGGGCAGGTACGGTTCATTAATTACCCTAGAGCCAGCGACACTGCAGGAGGAGGGCAGGTACGGTTCATTAATTACCCTGGAGTCAGGAGGAGGGCAGGTACGGTTCATTAATTACCCTGGAGTCAGGAGGAGGGCAGGTAAGGTTCATTAATTACCCTAGAGCCAGCGACACTGCAGGAGGAGGGCAGGTAAGGTTCATTAATTACCCTAGAGCCAGTGACACTGCAGGAGGAGGGCAGGTACGGTTCATTATTTACCCTAGAGCCAGCGACACTGCAGGAGGAGGGCATGTAAGGTTCATTAATTACCCTAGAGCCAGCAACACTGCAGGAGGAGGGCAGGTACGGTTCATTAATTACCCTGGAGTCAGGAGGAGGGCAGGTAAGGTTCATTAATTACCCTGGAGCCAGTGACACTGCAGGAGGAGGGCAGGTACGGTTCATTATTTACCCTAGAGCCAGCGACACTGCAGGAGGAGGGCAGGTACGGTTCATTAATTACCCTAGAGCCAGCGACACTGCAGGAGGAGGGCAGGTAAGGTTCATAAATTACCCTAGAGCCAGCGACACTGCAGGAGGAGGGCAGGTACGGTTCATTAATTACCCTGGAGTCAGGAGGAGGGCAGGTACGGTTCATTAATTACCCTGGAGTTAGGAGGAGGCCAGGTATGGTTCATTAATTACCCTAGAGCCAGCGACACTGCAGGAGGAGGGTAGGTACGGTTCATTAATTACCCTGGAGTCAGGAGGAGGGCAGGTAAGGTTCATTAATTACCCTGGAGTCAGGAGGAGGGCAGGTACGGTTCATTAATTACCCTGGAGTCAGGAGGAGGGCAGGTACGGTTCATTAATTACCCTAGAGCCAGCGACACTGCAGGAGGAGGGCAGGTACGGTTCATTAATAACCCTAGAGCTAGCGACACTGCAGGAAGAGGGCAGGTACGGTTCATTAATTACCCTGGGTCAGGAGGAGGGCAGGTACGGTTCATTAATTACCCTGGAGCCAGTGACACTGCAGGAGGAGGGCAGGTAAGGTTCATTAATTACCCTGGAGTCAGGAGGAGGGCAGGTACGGTTCATTATTTACCCTAGAGCCAGCGACACTGCAGAAGGAGGGCAGTATGTCAGACAACAATCGGGGGGCGCTGGTCTCACCTCTTGCTGTTCATTCCATTCTCCCTGAAGCCCTTCGCAAACGGGTTCGACTGGATCTTCAGCTCGGTGATCTGAGGCACAACAACAGCAACACCACTGAGTCGCCCACACCAGCACAAAGCAGGAGTGTGTGAGAGAGTGAGAGAGAGAGAGTGAGAGTGTGTGAGAGAGTGTGTGAGAGAGTGAGAGTGTGAGAGAGAGAGAGTGAGAGTGAGACTGAGAGTGTGTGAGAGAGAGAGTGAGAGAGAGAGAGTGAGAGAGTGAGTGTGAGAGAGGGGGAGTGAGAGAGTGAGAGAGAGTGAGAGAGTGAGAGAGTGTGTGAGAGAGAGTAAATGTGTGAGAGAGAGGGAGTGAGAGAGTGAGAGAGAGTGAGAGAGAGTGAGAGAGTGAGTGTGAGAGAGTAAATGTGTGAGAGAGAGGGAGTGAGAGAGTGAGTATGAGAGAGTGTGTGAGAGAGAGAGTGAGTGTGAGAGAGAGTGAGTGAGTGTGAGAGAGAGGGAGTGAGAGAGTGAGTATGAGAGAGTGTGTGTGAGAGAGAGAGTGAGTGTGAGAGAGAGGGAGTGAGAGAGTGAGAGAGAGTGAGTGTGAGAGAGAGGGAGTGAGAGAGTCAGAGAGAGTGAGAGAGTGAGTGTGAGAGAGGGGGAGTGAGAGAGTGAGAGAGAGTGAGAGAGTGAGAGAGTGAGTGTTGCTGGCAGTGGGAGAGTGCTCCCACTGCCAGCGGGGAGAAATAGAGACAGAGGTGCACTTCCTACTGCACTGTGACAGATACTCTGGGATTAGAGAAACATTCTTCCCGAAATTCAGAAATCTAATCCCAGAGTTCCCACACCTGCCAAAACCACAACAGGTCCCAATCCTACTGGGAGAGGGAGGAGGGAACTCAGTTGATCTGGCAGCCCAGTATGTGATCTCCTGTCACAGCCTGAGGAACAGTGAGTCTGTCTCCCAATAATGCTCCAGCTGCCTACAGTAGATGTCAATATTATATAATATGTCTTTGTTGTAAATGTCTGTAACATGTCTGTAGATTTTATTTTACTTCTATTTTTTGTTTTGTTCTATGTTAATTTTATTATTTTTATTTGCTTTGGCAACACTGATTGTACCCATCGGTCATGCTAATAAAGCACCTTGAATTGAATTGAGAGAGAGAGAGGGATAAAGACAGAGAGAGAGAGAGAGAGAGAGAGAGAGAGAGAGAGAGTAAATGTATGAGAGAGAGAGAGTAAATGTATGAGAGAGAGTGAGTGTGAGAGTGTGTGAGAGAGAGACAGGGCGTCGGCGACACTGGACGCAGGTGTGCGACAGCGGTCTGTGCGCGGGGTACGCCGTGACCTCTGACCTTCTTGTTCTGGTAGGCGGTGACGGTGAGGAAGACGGTCTCGGCGAAGGTGAAGGACCAGCGCAGGCCCCAGTGGGAGCTGTAGACGTCACTGGCCTGGACCACGTGGAACCGGGGCTGGTAGCAGTGCAGCGAGTGGAGTATGATCTGACAGAGAGAGAGAGAGGGGTCACACAGCGCCACCCAGCACAGCCCCCCGAGCCACACCCACACCAGCCAGCCTCAGGACAGCACTGCAACAACACGAGACACACAACACTGCCTCACACACACACACACACACACACACACACACACACACACACACACACACACCGGGGCTGGTAGCAGTGCAGCGAGTGGAGTATGATCTGACAGAGAGAGAGAGAAGGGTCACACAGCGCCACCCAGCACAGCCCCCCGAGCCACACCCACACCAGCCAGCCTCAGGACAGCACTGCAACAACACGAGACACACAACACTGCCTCACACACACACACACACACACACACACACACACACACACACACACACACACACACACACACACACACACACACACACACACACACACACACACACCGGGGCTGGTAGCAGTGCAGCGAGTGGAGTATGATCTGACAGAGAGAGAGAGGGGTCACACAGCGCCACCCAGCACAGCCCCCCGAGCCACACCCACACCAGCCAGCCTCAGGACAGCACTGCAACAACACGAGACACACAACACTGCCTCACACACACACACACACACACACACACACACACACACACACACACACACACACACCGGGGCTGGTAGCAGTGCAGCGAGTGGAGTATGATCTGACAGAGAGAGAGAGAGGGGTCACACACACACACACACACACACACACACACACACACCGGGGCTGGTAGCAGTGCAGCGAGTGGAGTATGATCTGACAGAGAGAGAGAGGGGTCACACAGCGCCACCCAGCACAGCCCCCCGAGCCACACCCACACCAGCCAGCCTCAGGACAGCACTGCAACAACACGAGACACACAACACTGCCTCACAC